>NC_141138.1:73878868-74118732 GCF_053477565.2 Lygodium microphyllum | reverse complement strand
TGCGTGTCTCAACAACATGTAGATGCTGTCACCTGCAGTTGATTGGTCTTCTCTTGCCCCTTGCTGCCTCACAAGGTCCTCCAATGGCTGCAAATCAGACCAACAGCATCTCCTCTCTCTCTCTTGCAGGCTGAATCCACTAAAAATGTCTCTCTCCAACCTCTAAAGACGTTTTTCAGTCTTGTATAGGCATTTTTGACAAGTGGCAGCTTTCCTAAACGGGTTTTCGAGTATTTTTCATAATTAAATATTATTTTTCAGTTTTTAAAATACTAAAAATTAATCTAATAATTATTTTGGTGCCCTGAAAAATAATTTGACTAGCCAATAATTAAATTGGCTAGGCAACTTCCATTCCTGAGTGTCTCTGTGCCATCTTTGACCATCAGATTGGTGTTAGGTACCATTAAACACCACTTCCCTAGTGTCACCAACCGACACTTTATAGCCAAATGAATGACCTAGGCCAACAACTGGCACCAGATACTACCAAGTACATATGCGGCATAACTTATAGTAACTTTTGCCTTTGACATCCCGTGATTTTTTCGGGTCCCAGGCTCATAAATTTACTCTAACCCCAGTTACACCTCACATGTCTAACATTTACTTAACCATGTGATTAAATATTAATCCACATGTTAAGTGAGGATTCAAAAATACATGAGAATTTCAGAAATACATGTTCTCATGACATTCAGTATCCTAGGCCATAGATGGCAATGCATTAGTGATGCACGAGCCACCTTTGCAATATGCTTATTTTTTCACTCGGCAACTCCATTTTGCTGCGGAGTATATCGACATGTATACTACCTCTGCATATCATTTTTCTATAAGAAATTAGAAAACACATTGGAGAGACTTGGTATGCAAGGAACTTATTGGGCTGGTTTACAGTCTGGTTTGCAGCAATTACATGGTAATGTTTTTGGTGGTGCACAACCAGGAATGCAACATGGCATGAATGGAAATATTGGCATGCAGCCAAGGTTGCAACCAGACTTGTATGGTCATATGGGAGGCCTTGCAGGATGGTATGAAATGCAAAGTTTGGGCGGCTGATCCTAGTAACCCAAGCATGGGTGTGACTGATGCAAATGTAGGAGTGGTACCTCTTGTGTCTTCATACTTGTAGCCACTAGTTTATGACAATCTGCTGCCTAAGAAAAAGGCTAAAGTTTACAATGTTAAAGGTAAAGTTTCTCTTTGTTATCTAGTGAGATTTAATACCATTGGATGTGAAGTGAATGGAAGAGGGTGACTTAGCAGATTCACCTCAGTTGTTGCAGCTTTACCTTGAGGTATTTCAGTTGGAGCCAACCTTGGTTGTAGCTTCATGAGGCTCAGCAAAGCACAGATTTGGAGCATTGCTTGCTCAAGAAGGGGTAAGAACTTTCACTACTTTTGGTCAAATACAGTTAGATATCTAGTGGTCATTTGGTGTACTTTATGTATACCTGAGGTATTGTATGCTTATAGTATATCTGCTTTGGGACATACTATGATCAGTGTTCTAGACACACTGTCTGTTGTTATGCAGTTGTGCATGGATGCTTACCATGGCATTGAGTTCTACATCATAGAAGATTCTAATGGATTCAGTTGTGCATGGATGCTTACCATGGCATTGAGTTCTACATCATAGAAGGTTCTAATGGATTCAGCCAATGCTTCTTTGCTCACCAGTTTGTTGGTTGTGACATATTTGCATTTGTTCAGTTTAGTAATAGAACTCAAGTGCCCTTTAAGTGCATACCTGTGAGTGGGGCATGTGACCTGATGCTTATGCTTGTATTAGTGAAGGGCATGCCCAACTTGAGCCAAAAAATCCGAGAAATTCTTATTGATGTTAAAAAGTACTTAATTTTTAGTAGAGTAGTGTCTATGCTACGATGTATGTTTTGATATATTCTGGCTGCAAACCTAGAAAATTTTTGGTTTGAGCTAGTACTACCTATGAAGCTGGAATAGGTGCCAGTTACAATGATCAATATGTAAATAGTTGGCTTCATTCAACTTGAAACTCAATCTGAGATCACTTTGTTGCTTTACTTTTCATTCTCTGTTACTATTCTTGTAGAAATTTATGAACATAGATTAAAACTCTACTATTGACTTCAAATTCTATTTTGGCATACAAATGTAGAGATGTTGAAAGTTTCAATGAATGCCAATCCCATAAAATAGTATGGAACAGTATGATACTTAAACTGTGTGTGTTTTCTGACAGTGTGTAGGTCTTGCTTGTAGGCATGGCTCTTGACCTTGGTGTTTCTACCTGCTCGATCACACATGGCCATGCGTTTGGGATTGGTTGCACTCATTGTGTTTGCATCCATTTCTTTCCTTCCGGACAGGATGTGGAAAGTATGAATGTGAACCACCAAGTATCACTCTTAATTACCTTATGAGCCAACTGAAACAGCTAAAAGCACTCAGCTCAACGTTCTGTCCTCCTGCAGGATCAACTGGGAAGGATGCTGTTCTTTTCAGGGCTTCTTTTCCTTACTGTCTCTCTTGGTACCGATGGGGTTCCTCCTCTTGTCCAAACGAGGACTCCACCCCCATCGATGGATGGTCTTCCTGGTTTACGTGCAAGTATGGGAGGTTATTCATATATCATGTGGAAGCTTGGCCCCTTTCAACTTACACGGAAAGGGTTAGCATTGGGTGTTACAGCTGCATCTTTGTCCTTCATTGTAGGTTAGATGTTCCTCAGTTTATTGTAGCTTATTGTGTAAGACAATTCTCTTCAAGTTGTCTTTAACAGTTCAAACAATGTTTCTTTTCTGAACAGGTTCTTCAGAGTGCAAGTTTGTGCCTTGCAACAACAATGCCTGAACATCTAGCTGCTGGTCTACGCTGGTATTTGGCCCCATTGACGTACCTTAAAGCTCCTGTGGATGAGCTGGTCCTTACATTGCTACTTTCTCTTCGATTCATTGGTCTTGTGTTTGATGAGGTATGTGTACTGTTTTGTGCAAATCCAAGTCAATGTGTTTGATTATGTATATGTACTGTTCTGTGCAAATCTAAGTCAGTTGCTCAGCTTGATGTGTTTGTAGAATCATCAAACAGTTTGAATTTTGACATGCTTTTGAATAAACCACCTTTCTAGGTTCGCAACATAGCGCTCGGAATAGTTGCTCGTGGAGTGCAGTGGAAACAACTGTCGCTTCTAGAAGCTACTGATGGTATATTCTACTTTAGCCCTATTCATATTTCCTTATATTGGGTGATTACAAGGAAGGTTCCATACTAGAGAATCAGAGATGTTTGGTGTCTTCAATTTAAGTTACAGAATTTGATGTTAAGTCTGCTTAATGCATTGAAATATATTGCAGCATATAATGTGAGCCAAAAAGAAATCTGTTTGTGTAAGTTAATCTTTCTTGGTAGAAAAGGTTATATGATAACCTTGGGGTAAATGTCTACACAAGGGTTAGAGACAAGATTCTATTCAATATTGCGAGAGTTGTTTAATATTTCTAGTTGAAGTGATTTTGCCCTGCTAAGACTCCACACCTTTTTACTGAGGTGCAGTTTTCCTTATGTTTCTTGGGCGTGTTTTCAAAAACCTTTTCAACCATGCAGAGCAAATAGCACAGGTTTGGGAACTTCGGGGATTGTGGTTTGATTTGAATGCTCTTTTATATTTCAAAATTCATGTTTGCACTGTTTTTTGGCAGGCTATGATTGTTCGCGGTTATAGAGGGGATCCTACAGCTCATAAAATATACTTTCTAAGTACATTCTCACTTAAACTGCAGGATTATGTTGCCATTCTGATTCTGTTCTTACTCGTTTGTTTAGGCATATACTCAGATGCTCTCTTGTATTGACAGCTTGTCATTCAGAATTTTGTATTTTCTGCCAACAAAGGTTATTTGTCTAAATCAACCAGCCTTTTTGCTTGTGTATTTACTATTATGCTTGTTGGTTTGTTGTACAATAATATGTGTTAAAATATTGAGTTGATCAAGGAACCTGGGAGAGTTGAGCAACACCATTGTGCCTATCCTGAAGGTCAAGGACCCCATGGAGTTGGGGAACTACAAGACTATTATGATTGGACATGTTTGTGCCAAGCGTTAGCTTTGAGGCACGCATTTTTTCAGTGAGGATTCTCTACCGGCCTCTTCATCTTGCCAAGCATCATTCAGGAGGGTAGACTACATGGAATACTCCCACAGCTTTTGATACGAGAGCCAAACCTTTTAGGAGGTTACAAGACTTGGGAGTCACCAATGATCTTAAGAGGGGTCGCATCTATCTATGAGGAATTAATAGGCAAGGTTGAGGCTCTAGATGGCTATTTAGAGGCGATTGCGAGTAGTAGTGGAGTGAAGTAGGGCTCTCCACTTCCACCCACACTTTCTAGATTAGAATTGACAAAGTGGAGTACATTGGCCATAAGGGAGGGACCAGTGCACCCTTGCATGGTACCTTCATCTCGATCATCCTATATGCAAATTCTATTATTCTTATGCTACATTCACTTGAGAGCATATGACATCACCTTGATGCAATGTAGGAGTTTTGTGTAGACTACAATGACTCTAGGGAAGACCAAGGTAATGGTTTTTAATACATCCTTGGCTTGGATCACAAGGCTTGGATTACAATTCCAATGTGTAAGGGAGATTGGAGATTCTGACCTCTTATTCTTAGCAGTCATATTTGTCATGTACTGTCACCTCCTGCTTGTGAGCCTCAGTTTGAGTCAGACAGGGACATCAGGAGCTTTGACATGTCTATCATGAGTTTTGACAGAGGTGGCAGCTTATTCTAGAGCATGAATTTCTTCTCTCTTTCTATTTAGATGCATTCACATTGTGCATCAATGTGAGTCTGCTCCAGATAGTTGTGATTTGCCACAACAGTTGCCACGTCAGCATCTTCGTCCCCTGTGCGGATTGGTTAGTCAATTTTGACCAGGCTAACTGCATTATTTTATTATGCAGCGTAGATGTTGGCCAGTTTTAGCCACTTTTGCCTATTTATACGAGTGGCCAATGTGGAGCAGATTCATTCTTCTTTCTGATAGGTACATGCACATTTAGATTGTTGCGTTCTTCATCTTTGGCAAGGTCTGTTGGTTGCACACTTTGTCATCGCCGCGTCGTCACCATGTCCATCACCGGCACAAGTATTGTCATCATTATTCAGCCTGATCCGATGTCCTCAGTGATGCCTTGGGCTGCATGCATGGATTCATCAATCGTCATTGTATTTAGCTTCTTTGTTCAATGCAGATCATTTTTCTCGTCTTGCTTTCTCTTCTCCATGTTCTTGATTCTCTTCCGTTGCACACTTTCATATGGTATCTTCGCTTACGTGAGGACATGTAGTTTTGAGCCAAAGAGGATACCACACTATTGTTGACAATTGAAAATTCAGCCTGTTATTTGCTGTAGAAAATACAAATTTTTTGCGTCTTACAGGTGT
Organism: Lygodium microphyllum; assembly: GCF_053477565.2. Classification (NCBI taxonomy): domain Eukaryota; kingdom Viridiplantae; phylum Streptophyta; class Polypodiopsida; order Schizaeales; family Lygodiaceae; genus Lygodium; species Lygodium microphyllum. The sequence continues at coordinate 74,113,281 of NC_141138.1, read as the reverse complement.
CTGACAACAAAGGCGGAGCATCCATAATCCCTTCTCGTAGGTGTTGCTGATTTTTCCTCTATTTGGACTCTCCTATAGCAAAATGTAGCAGCTTTTGTGTTTTTGCAGGTTGTACAAAGATGTCTTATCACCGGTCCCAAGGCTTTGATGATTCAGATGATGAGTCTATTCATATAGAGTAGCCATCTCCTCTCCCCCTCTCTTCATGTCTCCCATAGGGCATGTCCTTTTGGCCCTAGGATACCTATGATGGCACTGTCAATGCATGTGCCTATTTTCCTTCTCTCCTTAAAGAAGATTGTTTGGATAGATCAAATCATTCACTCTGGTCTCGTAAGGTGGAATGTATTCTTCACACCTTCAATTTTTGGGAGTTTGTTACCCACCCTATTCCTCATCCTATGGAGTATCCCCATGTGGGATCAATGATGGATCGTGCGGTCCTATGGGATCGAACTCAATTCTAGAGCTGGATCTTTTCTCTTCATGAGCTTACATGATTTTGTCTTAGTGCATATGTGTAGGGTGCGAGAGGTAGAAGAAGTGTAAACAAAGCTTGCTTCTTTGTACCATTAGAAGATATTTATCCATTGGATTACTTTAGAGAAGAAATTGCGGATGCTTGTTGTTGATGACTCTCCTTCCATGAAGGATCGTATCAACAGGTTGGAGGACATGAGTGATGAGCTTTCCTCCGTTGGCATGATGATATCTTTAGAGGATATGGCCTTGATTCTTTTGACTTAGTGGCCATCTCCATAGTATGATGTTTTCTACATTAGCTCTCTTACATCCAGGACTCTAGAGACAATTCTATTGGAGGAGCTTGCCTCGCTTGTCTTGGAGCATGATGAGTTTCTCATAGAGGTAGACAGTGGCTCCAACTTCACAAAAACGTTTACTGCATGTATGGGAGGGGAGAAGAAGGAGAAAAAAGGCCAAGTCCAAGAAGGAGAAACATGAGCATTATTTAGGCTTTGACATAGATTTAGGGAAGCATTGTGGGAAGGTGACACATCTCGGGGAGAAATGTTGGAAGAAGTATCCTCACCCTCATTTGGGAGTGAAGGATGGAACTATATCATCTAAGCCTTTCTCTACCTCTACACCAATTATTACCCATAAGTATGTATTCCTTCATATCCATGTGTTGAAGAAGCTTTCTTCATTGGATGCTTCGTCTTTTGAGAGACCTTGGCTTATTGACAGTGGTGCTTGGAATTATATGGCTTCACAACAAGAATTGCTACATGATCTTCATCCATCTGAGGGTATTGCCATTGTTGGTGACATATGTTTGGTGCCTATTTTAGTAGTGTTGGCACTTTGCCGTTATTATCAGACCATTCCTTGAGTTCCATTTTGGAAGTCCTACATGTCACAGACTCTGGCTTTCCACTCCTCTCAGGTTATGGCTCTACTAAACTTGGTACTTGGGTTGTCTTCATTGAGTGGGTTGTGTTTTTGAGGATTCTTCTTTCGGAGTCATTTTAGTGACAAGTTGGTAAGAGCACATGCTCTGTAAGCTCCATTTCCCTTCTCTTACGCAGGGTTCTTCGAGGTAGCTGTCTATTGTTGCACCCATTTCGACTTGTGCACCATCTATTCCATCGGTTTCTTCCCATCTCCCACTTTCTCCTCTGGTGGTTTCCTCGTATCTCCCCATCTCTTTTAGAGGGAGGTGATATCAGTGATGTTGTGGATTCCTTGGCCCCTAGTGTTTTGAAGAGGGATTCCTAGGATCATGAGGAGCTTCTTTATTAGTGGTCTATATTGATAGACTTCATTGGCATTGGCACTCTTCTTGGCACCCTCGAATTTGCATCTTCTTCAGTTTTTTGCCACATCTAGGATTTGAGAGGAGACGTAGCAATCATGTTTGTCATGTGCTATTATCTCTTGTTTGTGAGCCTCCATCCAAGTCAAAGGGGACATTAGGAGCTCCAACATCTCTATCATGAGTTTTGATAGAGAAGGCACTTATTCTAAAGCATGCATTTCTTCTTTCAGTTGATCTAGGTGCATTCACACTTTGCATCAAGGCTAGTTTGCTCTATGAATGGTTGCGATTTGTGGTTACGTTAGCATTTTTGCCTCCTTTGTGGATTGGTTAGTGAGTTTTGACCAGACACTTTTGGATATTTATAATAGTGGCCAATGTGTGGCAGATCCATTTTTCTTTTTGGCAAGTACGTGCAATTTGAGATTGTTGCATTTTTCTTCGTCTCTAGTAAGGACTGTTAGATGCACACTCTGTCTCCATCATTATTATAGGTGCATTCATCATTATTCAGCATGATCCGATGCTCTCATTGATACCTTGGGTTGCATGCAAGGATTGATCAATCTTTATTATGTTCAACTTTCTTCTTTATTTAATGCAGATCATTATTTTCTTTTTGCTTTCTCTTTTCCTCTCCTTTTCTCTTCTGTTTGTGATTCTCTTTTGTTGCGTACTCTCATCCTTGTATCGTGATCTCTAAGGGTCACTTCTATTGGGCAACTATTTTTGGCCCAATAGTTTCCATGAGGAGAGGGTATGCAACCTTGAGTACCTTGGGATTTAAAAAGTAAAAAGAGAAGAGGAATTATTTTACTATTCTTTTCTCCACTTTTCATTATTTTAAGGAGAGGCCCCTTACTTTTTAAATCCCATGGTTGGTTTTCAATGCAAAATGATTAGTAGACATGGAGTATTTCATTTTTTAATATAAAAGAATTTTTTTGAGTCTCAAGTTTTTTGGGGATTTTTTTATATTTTAGATTTTAGTTAAGAAATAAAATTGTCAGTGCCAGTCGGAAGATAGCAAAGTGGTGGTTTGATCCATATGTGGTAAGGTTTGTTTTTTATAATGCTACCTATGCAGGTCTCCAATTATGAGATACGAACGTCATAAAAGTGCGCTTTTATGAGTAAGTCAGATTTTATTATTTTATGATAAAATTTGGTTGAAAATGGTTGGAAATGATTGCATTTGGTTGCCAAGCTTTGATTTATTAGTAATGTTAAATAAATCAAGAAAAATCAGTCATCTGATGATTTGTTTGTAAATACGCAAAATCCACAACATTGCGGTTTAAGGAAAATTATGCGATTTTGGGGTTTTGTTGTGCATATATTTATTTTTTAGGAATATATTAAGGTAAAATTGAATTTTCTAAAATCCAAAAACCCTTGGATATCCCTTTGCTTTTCCTTTTTCTCCAATTTCACCACTCTCATAGCTCTTATGTAACCTCTTCTTTGTGTCTATCCAGCCTACCTTGACACATTGGACTATATATTTTCCTTCACCTCTCTTACAATTAGTCAATAATATCTAGTACTAGTATATGTAGTCTATCTATTGTCTGTATACTCTACCTTCGCGCCCAATTAGTCTATTTCTATTGGCATCTATGTGTGCCTATCCATCTTACGTTCACACATTAAGTCACCTACTGTTCTTTGATATATTTGTGTGTCTATCCATCTCCATAAACATCAAACCCCTTATTTCTATTGACATCTCTATATGTCTATATGTATCTTTTTAATCTACCTTCATAGACTCAAGTATCTTGATACCATTAACATCTCTATGAGTGTATTTGTACCTCTTCAATCTACCTCCATAGATATCAAATCCCCTATTTTTATTAACATCTCTGTGTGTCTATCTGTGTCTCGTTGGCCTATCTATTTACGCTCAATTACTCTATTTCTATTAATATCTATGTGTATCTATATATATGTGTGTATCTATGCCTCTTCGATCTATCTTCATGGACTTACGTGCACCATTTTTATTATCTTTGTCCATTTGTACCTCTCTAGTTTACTTTCATGATATCAAACACTATTTTTATTAACATCTTTGTGTGTTTATCTAGACTATCTTGACACACTCAATATATAGACAAGTAAATTGTGTAATCAATTCGTATATCTTCAACTCGACCTCAAAATCAATTAGTAAAATGAATATAGCCAAGTTGCACATTGATATAGAGCTTGGATATGTTTTTTAATTTAATAGGATGCAAGATACTAGTAATAATGGTCAAGTTTTTCAAAGCTGTAAATAGATGGGATTGAAACATGTGGACTTGTGGGTTGATGGGAGAATCTATCGAGTTAATTTCTTAATCAACAAACCTTAGGTTTTCTATAGAATCAAAAACATGGTTAAATATGTGAGGATGAAGTATAAATTATTTGGTTACACATGCCCTTAATGACCAGGCATTAAAGGTGTTTACAACTTGATAAGGAGTTTTAAAAAACTATTATGATATCATCATTCTATATCAACTTTAAAATTAACAGCTAATAGGACAAGTGAAGCAATTGAATGAAATAATAACTCGAGAAAAAATCAAACTATCATAATGTATGATACTATCCATACTATCGACATTGTGTAAGAGAAGACAACATTGTGATTGAATGACCTAAAGAATATCAATAGCAAGTTAATATAGAATTATAAATAAAAGAGAAAAATAAAAGCAACGTATCAAGACTTGTAAAATAGCTCAGAATGAGAACTTATACGAGAGTGAGCTTAGATAATCTATTTGTAGATTGTTGAAGGCAAGTACGTTTGAAGATGCTTTGAGAAATCCAAAGTTCAAGTTTGTGAAGGAGAACGTGATTGAATCCATATTAAAAGATGCCTTAAATGAGTTTTTTGTTGTGGATGCACAATCTATTTGCATCAGGATTGATACTAGCACAAGGACTTGAAAATATTCAAGGATATTAAGATTGAGTTTGGTTGGGTGTTATTACAATTTATCATAGAATTGGATGAAAGTGAGGTTGTAAAAGAAGTAAAGCTCAAAAGAGTTGGTGTCACTTTGACTAATAGAGCCTTACAATTGGACAAAACCAACCCAAGGAATTTTAGTGTATAATTGGAGTGTTATGTATGATGGCTTGCTACTTTTGAAGTTCCTAATGAAAAAACTGAAGTACTAGGACTCTTCTTTACACATACAAGCGGCCTCAACTCTTCTTTACCATTCTCTTCTCCATCGAACATAGCTTCCTTAGGCAGCCTTGATAGAGATCCTTCTTAGCATCCCCATGAGCAATTCAAAGTGGAGGCCAAGTATAATGGCTGTGAGAGAAATTAGGAAGTACTTACACTCTTTTGATTTGATCATTTCAAAGGTTAGCTTCTTGAGACTTGTTTGTGAGATTATGTAAGACCTCTATCAAATAGAAAGTAGGAGGTGGTTTTTTCCACAAGGTTAGGATATACTCGATCACTTCACAAAATAATGTCTTTACACTCTATAGGGGGTTGCATAGGCTTTTTTGATAGATTTAATGAGTAATGCTCGGTATTTGAAATACATATAAAGTGTATTACTCTTAACTCTTGAGGACTTTTAACTTGTAAGGAATCAAGTAGTGGAGGATGCATTCGTTCCAATGGAATGAGTGATGTTTGCAATGTTATCTTTTTGGACAAGTGTTCTCTATGTACATGGGATGCATGAACTTTGACTCGAAGTTGTTGTATCAACTTCAAAGTATGATCAAAGTTTTTGCTTCTATACTTCACTCTCAAAATTAATGTGTTTGTATTGTATTTTTTGCTACCAAATTATAATATTTGTTATGATTATCGATTTCAACATGAAAAACATGTGGATAGTTACCATATCTTGTTACACGCTTTACTCTTGATACCATTTAGAGACTACATAATATACAAATTTCTAAGAAGGTTAATTCCTTGATTATCAATGTATGTATAATCTTGAATGTGATAATTTTATAAATACCTAATCATATCCAAATGTAAGAGACTTAATATGTGCATCTATTAGGTAGCCAAGAGTATTCAAGAAAACTTTAAAGCAAAATAAAAAAGCCAAGGAGGCCCTAGTTCGAAGTTTGGTATGTGGGATCATTTTCCTACCAAGAAAATTGCCCTAGATGCTACACTTTAGACTAGGGTCTTCTTAGCACTTCTTTTGCTTAAGTTTTTTTAATGTGATCTTGACCACCTAATAATTATATCTTTTTAAGTTTTGTTGCGTTCTAATAGAGATAATGGTTTTATCATGATATGATGAACCATGCATCTGATACTATATTTTATTGATTTAGGGTTTTAAAAGGTTAAAAGTATTCATCGAGCTTTCCATCTCTTTTTCTCCATCATGTAAAACCATGTGGAATCTTTGCTTAAATCCACCTAACTTTTTTCTTCTTTTCCACAATTATGTGGAAGCTTTGTCAAATTTACCTCAAACGATGCCCCCCAAGAGATATTGTGAGAGAAATGAGATTATTTGAGAAAACAATTCTTTAGAACTCTAGGAAGACACCCCAACAAAGAATGTAGAAGATGTCATCAAGGATGTAGACCATACCAAGTTGTGATAATTAGGTTTGAGTTGTTTATTTTATATTTTCTTATTTTTATGGATAAAAGAGTCACTTTAGTTGAGCTTATTTATTTATTGAAAAAAAATTGTATTCCTTGATTTGGTATGTCAGTTTTATGATTTTGATTGTGAATTAATAAGAAGGTATTCATCATGTTCCATGAGCTCAAAGGGTATTGTACTTGGTACACTACTTGTAGGTATAGTGTATCCTTTGTGCCATGGAGCCACGAGGGACAACGACCTATTTATCACTTTTTGTTGGTTCCACCCACGTTGCATACCCATCAACCGGTCCAAAGGCATCCAAGACATCAGATCCATCAATGGAGGATGAGTGAGTAGTGAAGATGTTCACAAAGTCTTCCATGATATAGAGATTGAGATCTAGCAGCAAAGATGCTCACAAAGTCTTCCATGACTTAGAGATTGAGATCTATCACTGAGAGAACATGCTCTAGGTTAAAGACCTTTAACAATACCTCAAAGATCTCATCACACTAGTTAGCAAATTGCTTGTCATGGATCCAATCGTCGAAGTGTATGTGATTATCAATTATAATAGGCAGGAGGGATGTGTTGGATGTGAAGAGATCACTAGAGAGTTTGTGAAATGAACAATGAAACAAAAAGTAAACTAGTTCTACCTTTAATTTCCTAACTTTTAAACTATTAAGGGATTGTTCACATACAATATTAACTTATGTTTTGCACTAATACAAATGTGACACGTACCTACTTTATCAACTAAAATCTAGAGGAAGCCCATTAGCCAATCCCAAAGCACACAAGACATGTTAGATCAATCAATGGAGCATGAGTGATCAATGAAGGTGCTCGCTCACAAAGTCTTGCATGACTTGGAGATCAAGATCTACTACTGAGAGAATATGGTCTAGGTTAAAGGCCTTTGAGAATATCTTAGGGATCTCATGGCACTACCTAGCAAAGTTCATTTCATGGATCTAGTTGTCAAAGTGTGTGTGAGCATCCATTGTAGTAGGTAGGAGGGATGTGTTGGATGTGAAGAGATGAAGATAGAGTTTGTAAAATAAAACAATGAAGTAAAAGTAAATCAGTTCTTTCTTTAAAACCCTAACTTTTAAACCATTAAGGAGTTGTTCACACATGATATTAACTTAAGGTATCAAATTCACATCAATGTGACACTTGTCCACTATATTAGCTAATAGTGAAAGGGAGCCCTCTCTCTCTCACACACCCACCCACCAACACATAGGCATAAATGTATATGTGTCATATTTAAGGAAAAAAAACATAAGTAGTCTATCAACTTTTGGAGGGAAGGTGCCCCCCCCCCCCCCCAAAAAAAAAAAAACCTACAATACTTAGTAATACAACTTGTGGAGTAGAGATAATCTAGGAGAATTCACAATTTCTAAGATATGTGGAGCACTTTCCATGGGTAATTATACTAGTGGAAAGTGCTCCATGGATATAATTACTCGTGAAAAGTGCTCCCACCATCTAGTTTAAAATAGAAGTTAGTAAGTGCATTCTTCATTAATATCACGATTTCTTGATGCATTATACTCAAGGGCCAATCATCTTCCATTTGTAACACTTGGGGCTCGTGGCCTTCCAAAATGAAAGTAGCATATCAAGTTGTATTGCCATGTGTGTCTTGGTGAAGACACAATGATTCACCTTAAGCATCCTCCATTAGCAATACTTGAATACCAAGCATAAAGTTTGTAACGTGATAAAGTACTTATATTTGGAAAGGAAAGTTAGCCAAGCAACAAAAAAATGTGAATATATTTAGTTTAAAGAGTAGAAGAAAGTCATGTCCCTTGTTGTGACTTAGCACTCTATTATGTCAGGGTTGTGAGTGATTTTTGATAGCTAAGTTTTACATAGAATTTTTGTTAAACAATCCTCTAACACAGTTTTTACTACATGGGCATAAAAATTGCAATTAGTATAAATCAACCGAGGTGCACATTTTTAAAGTCGGTGCATACTTTCATGGAGTTTAATTTGTCTACTGAGATTTTAGCACTGCACATGTGCAAAATCTCACCACTACACAATGGCCATATCACGCTATTCAGATCCAATACATATATACGCTCAAGAACCTCATATTCTTGACTAGCCTTGTGTAGTATGTACTTGGAATTGTAGAAAAAAAAAAGGTCCTTTACAAGCTACTTGGATGTATGCCCCTCAAAAGCAATTAACCAATTTTGATGTGGTAGCACTTAAAAGCGCATATAAAGCTCTCAATAGTTTCACTTCCAATAATCGAAAGGATATAATTCTATAAATACATGAAAAATAGTCAAGTAAACATCATCAATTTTCTCATCCTCAATGTATTAAAAAGTCTTACTATTACAATGTTTCATTGAAGACTTACTATAGGTGTGATATGTAGTTGTTTGTGCACGTAAGGTGAGAATAGATCTTCATTCATGTCAAATCTAAAATTCTACCATCCTAGTGCTCTGATACATCTCAGATTGCCCATGATTTCACCTTAAAAGCTCCCTTCATAGTTGGATGCTGCCAAGAATTTTCGCGTAACAATAAACCCCTAGTAAAACATCAAGTAGGTAGGACTTATTGTGTTTGATTGTTCACATGACTGTTTGTTTTGTTGTTTTTAGTCTATAATTTTTTGTTTGATCATTTCACCTTAAAAGCTCCCTTTATAGTTGGATGTTGCTAATAATTTTCACGTAATCAATAAACCCCTAGCAAAACATTAAGTAGGTAGGATTTATTATGTTTGATTATTCACATGTCTGTTTATTTTGTTGTTTTTAGTCTATAATTTTTTGTTTGATCAGACTATGATTTGTTTTTGTCATTTTCTTGGTTTTTTTGTACTTGAAAACTCAATCACCTTGGTTAAGATTGGTAGTTTCTTGGATAGTTTGGAGTTGAATTTCAAATGAAATTGATGAACAACTTGAATTAGGTATACTTTCTTACCGAGATCTTTGCACATCATAGGGATTAAAGATTCACGGGCACTTCACATTGCAGTTGATGGATACACTACACTCAAGGGTCATCTCTTGATTTTTTCAATTACTTCCATACCACGGGTTGGGTTGATACACTTATTGCACCATCATTGAGCAGTAGCATATAATGATACTTGTTGTAGCTATATGTAATAAATCATAGATGCACACGCATTTGAGAGAGCACCTTCATTATGCATGGAGCATTCTTTGCATGCATGAGAGTTGGGATTTTCACCACCAAATTAGAAACCACGAGATGAGTGGGAAAGGTGGTTGGGTGAGTTTGAGAGTCATGAAGGATGCCTACATCTGTAAGATGGGTTGTTTATCCGGTTATTAACTAAAAGAAAACTTATGAAGTCTTTCAAATAAGTTCTAATAATCAATAATGACGAATACATGACGACAAGATTACAATTGGAAAGCATCCCATACAAACCAGAAGCTCACCTTGAGGTAACGAGAGCCTCCAAGTACTCATCTACATATGCAAGGCATGGCCAGTGATCAGTCCCAATGTGGACAAAGGTTGACCAATCTGACACATCCATTTTCCATTTTCAGAAGAATATGGAACCGAGGAGATAAAAAAATAAGGATAGACAAGCTTCCAAGGTTCTCTCTCAACACCTCTATAGAAGGTCCTGCTTCATCATGTCTTTGCCCCATAACAAGAAGTTCCTTGGTGGATGGGCTGGTTTTATTAACGTCCTCTTGGGAATATTTTGAAAGTTGTGGAGCAGACGAGTCCTCAATCCGTTCATCTCCATATTTTAAAATGGCCCGTAGCTTCTTTCCTGGAATACTTATTAGCATGCATAGATACATCCCGCATCCAATAAGAGAGGATACAAGTTTTAGCTTTTAACCTTTTTGACCAATCATAAACCTCGTAAAAGTGTATATTATTTGTTTTTAAATAGACAAACACTTTCTAAATGACATCTAGCACCCTATCCTACAATGCTGACATGTCTCCACATCCTGCAGAAAGATACATGCTTTCTTTTCTTTAAGCAAGTCCTCATCTTCAAGTTCATAAAATAGAGATCCAAAGCAAAAGCTCATGCACACGGTGACAAAAGGAATTTGAACAAATAGGAAAATGCACAAAATAAAAGTTAAAGGGCACCATAACCCCACGAGCCACAAGCGAAAAATTGAAGTGCACAAAAGTCCTAATTTCTCATGCAAATTCTGCCTATGGCTCTTCTTAATTGATTATGCAGCTACACTTATGACTTTGTACTTTATCAAGGAGCCTTGTTGCTACAGCATGCCTACATTAACTGCAAACCCATTCTAGCCTGATGAGCATCTCAAAACTTTTCATATGTTCTAATTCATTTATGTGTGCCTTTTGACTATTAACTACACTCTGAAGAAGCTAAAAACCTCGAACATCGAGGATGAAGTTGAATTATTTGTCAGTAAAGGGCATGCACACTAAAAAAGTTTGAGACATTATGATTGTCGTACCAGTAGCATCTTTGCCAAACTATTTGACAAGTGTGATTGGATTAGTGTTTAAACTGAGAGTAAGATTATACAAGCAAATCAAGGTCCGACTTAAAGACTTTAGATTAGAAAATTGCATGCTGCCACTTTGCAGCATTGGCAGTTGTGATGGAAAGCTCATGGCCCTCAACATATCTGGCTTGATTGTGATATTTGATACATGAAGATCTGTCCAATTTTCTTTGGCTTCACATTTGATTCAACCCATTGAAAACTTCTAGCCTTTTGCCTTCAAATTCAACATAACCACATGCAATCACAGCTTACTAAACCTTACCATGTTTTTTCATCTTAAAAGAGACTTCTACTAAATATGACAATAAATCCTATCCTCTTCATAGTAAGTAGTCCTCAACCAAAGGAGCACACATGCCACACAATCTCCCTAGGCATAAGGGAAAGTTTGCTCCTAACATTGGTTCCAAGTGACTGTAGAAAAGTGAATGCTATGAACTTCCATGAGTATATCTAGCCTAACAGTTGTGTTCACCGTTGTCAAAGCTTTTTGTGTTCATGGCATAAATCATGGAGTTCTTATGTTTGCAAAAGAACTTCATTAGGATTTTCATGAGAAACTTTCATACATAATTCAGTCATTATTCCCCAACATTTGTCTTAGATACCATTTAATCTCATAAGTTCCTTTGTAACTTGACATGCAATTTTCAGTTTGTATCATGTAAATTGACAAAAATTAAGTCTATGGGGACCTTCAACTTGATCAATAGGTGGTAATTGACAGTTTACATGTTATGTCACATTGGTTCATGAGGTGTATTTGCTTGGAAATCAAAAAGAGTGCCCAAAAGTCCACTTGGGTTTGTATGGGACCTAAAGTAATGGTTGTAAGAGATTTGTGCGACTTGTAAGTGACCCATATGGTCCACTTTTTGTGTGGAAGTAGGAGAGGAGTGCAGCCCGCATTTTTCGGCGCAATTTTCGGGCCTGCCATTAGGAGAAATATGGACTCTCTTTTTTGCCCCTTAAGGGGTTTCTCTCACCTCTCTCTCTCTAAAAAGAGATTTCAAAATAATATTATAAAAAGAGATCTTCTACAATCAAGAAAATCTCGTTTTTGTGTTTTCAATAGATTTCACCTATTATTTTATTCCCAAACTGCAGGATAAGGTCACTTTTTCTTAAAATCCTCATAACTAAAAAAATACAATTTTATTTTTTCTAAAAACGCAGCCAATCATTCTTTAATGCCCTCATGACTCTTTAATGCCCTCTTTAGTGCCCTCATGACTTTTCAATCATTCTCATTCTCGCTTCTTAAAAGGGCAGAAGTTAAAAAACGATATAAAATGATGTACACATCATATTTTAAGATTATTTTTTACCCAGAGACACATTTTTGACTCAAGAGTTTCCTTGTAAATTTTCGTCTTTTTTGGACAAGTATATACCTATTTCTGGGCATTTTTTCATTCCCTTAGAAAGCTCTAGTTTTGTCCCAAATTTTGTGCATTCTTCTCTTTCCCTCCAGAATATGGTTTCTTGCATACGAGTTCTTCTGAAGCAGCATTGAGGAGTAGTTTTGATACCATTTGTTGAAATCAAAGAATCTCTATCTACAACACACTCTACCCTGCTACAAGCCATCTTCCTCTTCAGAAATATGCAGTAAGAAATCTCCGTCTTCAACAGTCTATACTACAAGCAATTCAGTGATAATGGAGGTATCTTTATTTTTTAAATCTTTGTGATGTTATTATTCTTCACAGTTGTTGTTCAGTCCTTAAGCATCAATTCATAGAGCGAGAGAGAGAGGGGGAGAGAGAGAGAGAGAGAGAGAGAGAGGAGGGGAGAAGGGGGGGGACAGAGAGGACTGTGTGAGATGAACAAAGAAAATAAGTGATAGAGTGACAGATAGTAAATTAGGGTAGAAGATAAGATGATGTTATTGTTTTCCACTAGCCAAGCTTCAGTATGAATGTGTTTAGGGTTTCCTTGATGAATTTTTGTTGAGAGAGAGAGAGAGAGAGAAAGAGAGAGAGAGAGAGAGAGAGAATATTTTGGATAGAACAGAAGATAAGATTTGATGCTAATTAGAGGTAGATTAAAAGCCAAGATTACAGGCTGATTAGGGGTTGATTAGGGTCTATCAAGACTGAAAGCAAGAGAAAGAGACAAGAACCAACTGGGTTTTAAAAAAAACACAGATATAGTGAATCAAAGGGGTGTAGTTCTGCTATTTGAATGTTAATCCAAGTTAACATTTGCATACTTTTTTTTTTGCAGAATGCAGGTGCAGGATGTACCAAGAGAAAGAGAGATATTCACTTTCAATTGGAGGATGAATATGCACCAATGTTCAAAAGAATTGTGGAAAGAGATGATGCAATAAGATGCAGGATGCAACAAGAAAGAAATGCAGGGAAAAAAAATGTGGACCTTTGGGTTGATGGGTGCATTTATCCACCCGATCCACTCACTCGAAGGCCACCACAATTTGAAGGGCTTACATCATTTGTAAAGTTTGCTTGTGAAGGCAATGAAGGATTGTATGGATACACATGCAGACTTGTCACACAAGGAATAGCAGGGGCTCATCAAACCTTGACAAATATGCAGACAAGATTACAAGGGAATATGCAGTCTTTGATGGAAAAGGATAGATTATTGGCTGAGAAGGATAGAGAGAACCAGAACCTACAACAAGCAATGTCTGTCATTGAAGATGCTATGCATGCTACACATGTGCAGAATATGGAGTTACAGTCTAAAGTCAATGACTTGGAGAAGGAGAATCAAAACATAGAGAGGAAGCTCACAAAAACTTTGGAGATTGGGCCCACTTTAAAAACCAAAGAGGCACGTCGGCGCATCCGATCCATTAAACCAATTGGCCAATTAGCCAAAGGAAATGGACAATATCATAGACGGATATATGCTCAATCTACTACAATGAGAAATATGTTTCCTCATGCAGAGAATGATACTATTGCCAAAGTCCTTAGCAAGAATATGGTCAAAAATGCATTGAAAAATCGTAAATTCAGGGACATTGTGGATGGTGTTGCTAGTGAACGTCTTAGGGATGTGAGCAACTTGTTTACTGCTACAGATGCTCAGGGATTATGTGACAAGGTGGGAATGAGTTCTGAGTCATATAGTATGCTCTATCAACAATTGGATACAGGTTTTAAGCAAGTCTTCAATACTAAGCGAGTAATGCCTCTGCCAAAACCATTTCACGTGAAGAAGGCTGGAAAACAACTAAATGAGAAAGTTTTAGAACTAATTGGTGAGCCTACGCATCTGGAACACACACACATATTGAAGTATGGTTCCAAAGAAGTTGCCTTTGTATTGAATGCATCCAACAACTTTGTATTGGATATATGTAGGGTTCAGATTGCTATGGTCAAATTTTACAATATGTCTATGGAAGAATGTAGAGGCAAGCTTAAGTTTGTCCTCAAACTTGATGAGAGTGAGATTATCAAGGGGCAAAAACTTGAGCGTGTGAGTATAACACTTATGAATCGAGCATTGGATCCCAACATCGATGAAAAACATCCTTCATACTTCAGTGTACAATCGGAGAATGAAATATGGTGGCTTGCAGCATTTGAAGTACCAAAGGAGGACCATGAAGTACTTAAAGTTTTTTTTAACCTCATTAATATACCCAGTGTTATTCAACAGCAAAATAATGGAGCAGTTTTACATGTTGAGGGGCTTGGGGACTATCAAGTTGAATGGCATCTTGCAGGTGATTTAAAAACATTGAAGTGTATGTTTGGTTTATCAAATGCAGCAAATGCAAAATTTCCGTGCATATACTGCATGCAAACTAGGAAGAAAGGGAAAGATGGAAAGAAAGAATGGCTTGCCAAGGCAGGACAACAGGGTGCTCCGACACGTGATCAGAAAGTCATGAGAAATGGAATGCTAATTCCAGTGGATCCAAACTGGCGCCCTATTTTGGAAATACCACTAACAAGGGTTCACTTTTGCACATTGCATTGTTTGGTTAGAATAATTGAGAAGCTAGTATATGAATATATATGCTTTGCATACAAGATGCAGCCCGTGTCAGAATCTGATGCTACATGCAAGAAGGTAGAACAAGTCCTCTCTGAAGTTGGATTGCACGGAGGCCAAGTAGAAATAAAAAAGGACGAGAAAAAATCGGGGAAGAGTGGAAATGTTCCTTGTAAACCATGCTTTGGCGGACCCAAGGCTAGGAAGTTTTTATCTCCACCTCGAGATGAGGAAGGCAATATACTAGTAAAACAACCAGAGAAGTACGAAGCATGGAAAAAGTTGCACCTTGCTGTTTCAGATTGGAGCAATGGGGGACGAACGAGGATTGCGAAGGCAGAAGTGTGGATACACCTAGATAGATTAGCAGCTCTCTTACAGAAGTTGGGGTTTATGGATGGTGATGCCAATGCATTTAAAGAGACAGCTGCTAAATTTCATAAGTCCATGGTGGAGGCATGGACTACAAATAGCATAACACACTACATGGTCAGTATTATCACCATTGCAAAAAAAAAATCATCATTTCGAATTACTTTGTGTTTCTAATCTCTTTTCTTGTGCAGCATATACTTGAAGCACATGGTCCATACTTTGCAGATCAAGGAAGTTTGGCAATATGGTCAACTCAAGGTATGGAAAGATCTCACTGGCAAGCTCGCTGTGCTTTTCAAAAGGCAACTGATCATGGAGGTGGCATCAATGATTCCAATTCTATGAGGCAATTATTCCAATGGTGGTATAGGAGACTAGAGATACGATACGAGGAAAAAGAAAAGAAGTCCAAAACATCTCAAGCAGAATCTATAAGTAGGGCAATATATGAAGTGAGAAAAGCAAGATATGAAAACAGCACAGCTAGACAACGGCACGCAGAATGGTTGGCAACCCAAGAGAGAGATGGCAAAAAATGGAGACCTAGATAAAGATAATAATTTTGATGCATTTAGAGTCCACAAGAGAGCACAAGTCCCAAGGATATGACACATCAATACTCATATCTCTAACATGAGATGTCTTATAAATTTTCTTTAAAATTTCAAAGGTTTGTCACTATATTTTTCAAAGTCGATTTCGAACTTTGTTTTTTAATTATGAAAAGTCCATTTTGAAATCCTAAGACAAAGATATGAAAATTCTAAACATTGGAACATTCATTGGCCTAGAGAGAGAGGGGGGCATGAGGGGGGTGTCAGGAGATAGAGAGAGGTAGGGATGGGGTGGAGAAATGAAATGAAATGATAAATTTAAAATTCATTTACACCACAGTAAGTTTGAAAGTTTCGTATTTAAGTCGTCTCTCCTTTCATTTTTTCCCATTGCTCTCCACTCTACCCTCCACCTTTCTATCCTTCATCATCACAGCCATGGCACGTTCCAAGCTTCCTATCAAAAAGGCGCCTGCGAGAGCAAGAGCTCAACACTCTTCCGAATCTAGTGAGCGTACTGTGAGTGACAAAGATCCCCTGGTGACCGATAACGGTGGCCCTACTGCAGCCAATAATGGTGGCGCTACTGTGGCCAACAATGGTGGCCCTAGTATGGTCGATAATGATGGTTCGCCATTGTCCAGAAATGGTGGTCCACATGCTCCAGCTGCTCCACCTCCCACTACTGCTCCAGCTCGTAATACACGCCCTCCAACACATAAAAAGCGAAGATGGAGACCAGGCACAGCTGCGCTACGCGAGATAAGGAAATTCCAGAAGAGTGCCGACTTGATTATTCCTAAGGCACCATTCTCCAGGTTGGTGCGAGAAATACTGCAAGATCTACAGTCAGGGCATCATCACAAGTTCTTTTCGAGGAACCAGGCAAGGAATGTGGGGCGATGGTCAAGCCAAGCCTTGCTTGCTCTCCAAGAAGCAGTTGAAAGCTACTTGATTGATCTAATGAGTGATGGTCAACTTTTAGCCATTCATGCCCGACGTATCACTATTAAGCCCATAGATCTGGTTCTTGTTCGCAGGATCCGCAATAACAAGGATGCATTTAATCTTAATGTCAACAATATGCTTTGAGAAGCTACCTTGTAATTGGATCTATGTTTTTAGCTCAGGTTTGGTTGTAGATTGTAAGGATCTTAGTTTTGGGTTATCTTTCCAATAGACCTTCAAGTATTTGATAGTAGTGGCCTGCAAAATGGAGCTAAATTTTCCCTAGCTCTAGTTGTACTTGGTGCGATGCACTATCTACCGTGTATTTCATAGTTTCGCAATGCTAAATCCAATATGTGATATTCTATTTTGACCATGTTTCGCATTGTGTGAATTTTCAAGTTTCCAAATTTGTAAGTAGTTTTGTTGAGGATAAATTCAATGTGCAACCACGTACACGTCGGTGATCAGTTGTACATGGGCCTATGCACTATATCCTTACTATATTTAGTGGTTTGGCAACAGTATATCTGATGCGATATTCCATTTTACCCATGATTTATTTTTTGTCAATTTTTAAGTTTCCAATGTTTTGCATTGCGAGGTTGACAATACATTTAATCTGTAGTTGCACACACTCATTATCAATACATTTAATCTACAGTTGCGAGGTTGACAATACATTATGAGTGCAGTATAATGCAGTTAACGCATTTTCAAAAAAAGATTGAACCGTCAAATTTATAAATCGGAATCTGGTGAAACTTCACCCTCATGCTGGGCATTAGAAAAACTCATTTATATTAAAAATTTGGCCCCATCAGAAGCCTCTAGGTCACCTGTCCGGAGGCTTGCGTCTGGGGCCCTGAATCTCGTGTCTGGGGCCCTGAATCTGGGGATTCAGGGCCCCAGACGCGAGCCTCCGGACAGGTGACCCAGAGGCTTCTGTTGGGGCCAAAAAAATTTTAGATGGTTGATGTGTCCTTGAGGAGCCTACAGGTAAAATTTCATGTGAATCGGAGCACTGGTGATATTTTTCCTAAGCGTGGATTCATTAATTGAAATTTTAGGGTTTTTGAAAAGTTTGGCTATAAGTTTAAAGTTTCACCTCATTTTACACATTTCACTTTTGAGTTCTGAGTTCTCTCTCCTAGAAGACATGGTACGCACCAAGCAAGCGGCCCGGAGATACCCCCTGGAAATTCCATACGGCAGCCACATCCTCCAGCTCCACCACCACCACCACCACGCCAGCATCGCAAGCGTCGATGGAAGCCAGGCACAGTGGCTCTTCGCGAGATCCGCCACTACCAGAAGACCACTCACCTCCTGATACCGAAGGCTCCATTCCAGAAGTTAGTGCGGGAGATCATGGAGGGCATACTGATCATGAACAACAGGAACCAGTTTCCAAACACATCACGCGCGAAACAACCGGATCGCTGGACTGCCCAGGCCCTCCTCACACTACAAGAAGCTGCTGAAGCCTACCTCATCGACTTATTTGGAGACTCAGTCTATGCAGCAGTGCATGCAAGGAGGGTCACTGTCACCGAGAGGGATCTGCGGATAGTCAGGTTCTTTCGGCGATGGAAAGATAGTCCTCGCGGAGGTCAGCAAGGATAGAGGTGTACAAACTCAAAAGCACATGGAATGTAGCTTCTGAAGACATTTTGTAAATCCTTGGTTGTAATGGACCCCATGTAAAATTGTTATTAATACAAATACAAAGTTTTTGGCGCGTCTTATTTTTGTTTAGTCACTTGATATTTATTTTATTTACGTCGTTGAGTTATCGTTACATGCGTTCGAACAAATACATGTTGCGCACGAATTCGATAAAGCACTGTGTATTAAATTTAGGGTACGAATCGTGTTACGTATAAATTCGATAAATAAATGTAACATTCAAGTAAAAAAAACAGTAAATGACACGTATCACAAACTACATTGCACGCGAATCCAACAAACATCAGTTTTCATTACTTGAAGAGAAGATTACAAAGTGCAGTACATCAGTGATGCGATATCAGTAGGCAATAAGTACATCTATTCTCTCCTAGGCTTCTTGAAGCTAGGCTCCCCATGGTCAGAGCTATTCTTGATCATAGGCAACAATACATTTTGCCCCAATAGTTCCTGTCTAATGACAGTGGGGTCTTCAACACCGGCAACCATGCCACGGGCCACCATGGAGAAAAGTGGGCCAGACCTAGTACTCGTGAATAAGTAGAGAAGCTTCGAACGTCGAAGCAACACTACTTTCTCCAGGCTGGAGTTGGTCGGGATGGTCTTGAAGGGCCCAGCCTTTGTTAGTGCCCTCAACTTCAAGAAGTTCTCTGCAAAAGCAGGGGAGCATGTCTTATGAAATACAATAATGTCGTTGACAAGCTGCCCAACATACTCCTTCAATGCCGAGTCTTGCACCCTTCCTTGGCTACCAGATCGGCCACCCTGCCTAGATGAAAACTCATCTATATAGACAATCTCCTGCAACACACAAGTTCAGTATCAGACTCACTATGCATGGAGTGTGCTGAAGATATATAAATCATATTCATATGAAACTTAACCAGTAGGGCCTCTAGGGCATCGGGAGCACACACATGTGTTTTTGTCAGGATCGGGCCCCCAGATGTGCCCTGGCCGAAGGCTCGCGTCTGGGGGCCTGAATCTGCTCCCGATGCCCTAGAGGCCCTACTGGTTAAGTTTCATATGAAACCGAGAACATTACCTTCTCTGCATCATCTATCTGCCGCTGTAATGGAGCATCCAGGTCTGCTCCTGCCACTGGGCTGCCCTCGTCTCTCTCCTGGGTAGGCACTGCATAGTCGGGTCGAGGACCAAAAAGGCTTTCCTGCAACCGCTCGAACTCCTCATCAGAGATCTGATACTGTGGCGCCGCATCCTCAATCTGCTCTTGGATGCTCACAATGGCAGAGATGTCATCGATGCTCGTGCCATCATAACGAGCCACCTCATCAACATGTGGTGGGGCATCCTGTAAATCAAAATCTATGAAATCACTAGGTGCATCACGCACCATGATACAGTATAGTTCTTCTTCCCTAAGCTCCAACAACTCTAGCACATCCTGCATGAGTAGATATTCCACCCCCTCGATGGTGATAGCATGGAGAGAAGAGAGGGGTGGCTCTTCGCTCGTGGGCATCTCATCAGGGCAAGGAGGTGGGTGCACAATGGCCAAGCTCTGTGCTGCCTCAACACTCAGATCGAGAGTGATCTCCTCAGGCTCCCTCTCAAAGTACTCTAATAGTGGCCGAGAGGGTGCGTCGATGTCCTCGTCACTGTCCTATTGCACCTCAGTGCACATAACATATATGGCAAAGGCGGCATCCCTCTCAATGAGATCCATCGTGACGTGGTCCTGTGACGAGGTGGGCACTGCTCTAGCGCGGAGATGTTGCCCCACATGCACCAAGGCTCGACTTATCACCTTTGCATGGCTGGATCCGGCACACAAACTATACAAAAAATCCATGGGAACCCACCTGAGAGTGGAGTCGGGAATAGAGCAAGTGAGAGGGTTCACTGCATCACAAAACGATGCTAGTATACTAGAGTCAGGGTCTACAGCGGAAAGCGAGCTCTCTAGACTCAAGGTCACGCAAAACCTAGGGTATATCTGGTCCCCTATGTGCGCATAGCATGTGGAACTGATCCATGCGGCGAAGGCGGGAGTGGTAGCCATGGCACACAAAGAGAGAAGGAATGAGAGCACAAGTGTAGGGAAGTGGAGAATGAAAGCGAAAATGAGTTTGGAGTTATAGCTTTTATGTGTCTAGGGTTTTAAATAAAGGTTCTTTATAAAGTTATTAATTCTAAAGTTTCAAATTAAAACTCTTACCTTAGTTTCTTTATTTCAGTACTTTAAAGTCACTGTTAAAATTACTCATACAGACAAACGCTTCGTTCTACATTATTATATCCTCGAATATGTTTGGGTCACTGAGTATATTCAAGTCTAACGAGAGAAAATATATAATTTTTTAAAGAAAATAAATCTAAAAGGCCTTGAAATTCCCTTTGGATCCAATTTAATATTAAAATGTAATAAACGAGCAGCAGAGATGCGCTACAATATATCATTGTGCAAAGACAATATTCTCTAGATTATAGACCTCTAACCTGCAATTTAATTATGATTTTTAACTGCATGATTGAGTAATTACAGTATGTATTATCGCACGCTTGGATCACAGTAAACTAAAATTTAAAGTACTCAGAAGTTCAAAAAAGGTATGTATTCGCTCTTTATAAAGTTTTTTTACAAGGATTCCACTATCTCAAGGATATGTGGAGAAGCACATTGTTTACATGTCATGGATTGCTCACTACGAGTCCTGACTTTTCTATTATCTAACTTGAAATAGAAGTTGTAGAGGGGCTCACTAGACATTAATTGGATTTCTTGTCTTAGAAAATAAATGGGCCAATGACTCTCTGCACTGACTACGAAAGGATTATGACCACTCCACAAGATTACCACATCTACGAGCGCTGTATGTGTGTCATCTCGGATATCTTGATCCAAGCTGATCCACTCCCCTCGCAAAAGTCGCCATCTTCTATATCGAAAGCGAAGGCACAGAGTTTGTCTAGCAATGAAATACCTGTAATAAAAACAAAAATAATGGTAAGTGATCAATGCGACTAACATAACAATTCATCTAAGCGAGACCTATGTCAATTAAATCAAGGTATGCAAAGTAGTAAAAACGTTTTACCTGAATGTAATATCAGATTGGTTGACCCTGCACTGAATCGTCTCATCAAAATGTGTTCTTTTGACTTCCCAAGACTCACCCAATAGCTGACTCATCCATTCCTCGGATGGACACTTGCATTGATAAGTAATCTTTGTTTTCTTCAAAACATCACATGAACCAAACAAATGTGCAAACAATGAGAATGGAATAAACCAATTAAGATGCACATCTTTGGAGCCTGTGGTGGGTTTCATAGCACTATTGATGTCAGATTTTATCTTCGACTTGCAAGCTCCTGACAACTCCAAGCTACCAATGAACCAATCACCACTAGACAGTGGCGGCAATGGGACATGCTGCAATCTCTGGCTTTCTACCACATACAATGAATTATAAAAAAAGATATTTTGAGTGGCAAGTTGACTTGTAGAGGTATTATCATAGATCAAAGAATCTATCTCTTCATGCCAAACATGTATCTTGCCGCTTAAA
Source organism: Lygodium microphyllum (assembly GCF_053477565.2). Lineage (NCBI taxonomy): Eukaryota > Viridiplantae > Streptophyta > Polypodiopsida > Schizaeales > Lygodiaceae > Lygodium > Lygodium microphyllum. The sequence continues at coordinate 74,091,285 of NC_141138.1, read as the reverse complement.
CATTCCACATTCTGCCATTCATGCAAAGTCGATGGATATAGAGCTGTCAATCAAACAAGACTGAATTAGAATACTGCAAAGACTTTTAAAAACAACTCTGATACAAAAGAATAATCAATGATAAAATTTAACAACTTACTGTTTTGTTTATAATTTGCAATGTTGTTCTCGTCGTGTACATAGATTTGTTTATGCGTATAAACATGTTGAATCAACACTTCTGTTACTGCACTTGTGCCATTAAACACTTTTCTGAACTCTAGAATTCTACCTTTCCAATGTTTGCTAGGGTTTGCAACATCCTTGCGCTTGACCTTGAAACTCCCTCGAGTACTTGGGTGCATCAAAATCCAATCCAACTTATAATACTTATCACAAATCCAATTACCGCCATTATCTTTCTTGTTGAAGACCTCCACTGCAAGTATGCTACTGATATTTTTCCTTCGTGAAGACATATGTAACAACCAAATACAAAAGTTACCTATCAACATGTGTATAATTTGCAAATGTTATCTCCAAATGAAATTAAATTTAAATGGATCAATTTAAAAAAGAAACATTGTACCTGTAATTTCTTTCACAAAGATCCCTAGATATGTTGAACAAGAAGTTGACTTATAGCAAGACCATTGTTCCTTCATTGACAGATTCCTGTAGTACAAAAACAAAAGAAATATTGGGTCAACACATACATATAACTTATATAGGCTTTGTCCAAATGCGTTGAAATTTAACCATGGAACAGTAGTAAAAAATGGCAATATACCTGTGGCTTTCTCTGCAAAAAATCCCAAAGATGTTGTAGAAGTTGAGTTCTTAATAAATCATTGTTCTTCACCCTCGGAGATTCTTGGAGTAAAAAAACAAAGGAAAGCTCAGTATGCATGTAACTTGTATACATTTTGTCTAAACGAGATAAAATTTAACAGTGGAGCAACAAAAAAACAAGACAATATACATGTAACTTTGTTTACAGAGAAACCCTAAGATGTTGAAGAAGAAGTTGAGTGTTCAAAATCCCAAAGATGTTGTAGAAGTTGAGTTCTTAATAAATCATTGTTCTTCACCCTCGGAGATTCTTGGAGTAAAAAAACAAAGGAAAGCTCAGTATGCATGTAACTTGTATACATTTTGTCTAAACGAGATAAAATATAACAGTGGAGCAACAAAAAAAAAGACAATATACCTGTAACTTTGTTTACAGAGAAACCCTAAGATGTTGAAGAAGAAGTTGAGTGTTCAAAATCCCAAAGATGTTGTAGAAGTTGAGTTCTTAATAAATCATTGTTCTTCACCCTCGGAGATTCTTGGAGTAAAAAAACAAAATCTCAGTATGCATGTAACTTGTATACATTTTGTCTAAACGAGATAAAATTTAACAGTGGAGCAACAAAAAAACAAGACAATATACCTGTAACTTTGTTTACAGAGAAACCCTAAGATGTTGAAGAAGAAGTTGAGTATTCAAAATATCACTATTATTGACTGTAAGAGACTCCTAGAGCATCAAAACAAAAGAAATTACATGTCAGAGAATGCACATAACTTGCACAGGTTTTCTCCAAACGAGATAAAACTTTACCATAGAACATCTATGGAAGAGAAAAATATACCTGTAGAGTTTTGTGAAGAGAATCTTAGGGCTTTGGTAAAACAAGCTCTGCTCTCATAAAACACATGAATCTCTCTCTGTGCTTGTGCAAAGCAAATGAAATTTTACAGGGTTACAGACATGGCAAGAAACAGTGAGGCTGTAAAATTTCGTCAGGAAAGAAGAAGCGGGGAAAGAGATATGACAAATTTGAGTTCCGCCTAAAAAAGAGGGGGAAACTGAAAAGGGGAGAAAAGAAAAGTCAAACATAAAAAATAAGAAAATGAAAATTCGAGGCACAAACTTCCAAGAAGTGACAGCTTTGTACCCCCCTTTTCCCTTATTTTATTGCTGAGGGAAGATTTGGTCCAAGATATGGCTAGAAGATTCATGTTACATGAATCTGGAATCCCAGCTCTCTCATTGGTTAGGCCTATATTTGTTTATTCACTCCTTAAGGGGCAAAAAAGAGAGTCCATATTTCTCCTAATGACACTTGTGGCAGATGGAGGGAGAGCTAAAGACTATGGTGCATGCTCCAAAGCATGCAAACACAGAGCAAACTGAAGATAGAGAGGAGATACAAACAAAGAAGGTGAGAGTCTTTTTTGCCCATCCATTTGGTATCACGAAAATGAGTGGTATGATAGTCCATAAAAGGGAAGAACAGAGATAAAGTATTCAGCCTGCTCTTATGAACGTCTTCTTCCATTCTCTTATCATATTCATGGACCATTGAAGCCCCTCTTGAGCCCAAGTACTTGAGTGACTTTGGGACAAGTAAAGGGGAGATCTTGGAGGTGTATGGGACTGATTTGGACTGCTGGAACCTGTCATAAACAAGGCAGCCCACTGTTCTTGTCTTCTTGAAGGGAAATGAAGTTATCTATGTGGTTGCAAGTGTTGATATTGACCTCTAAACATCAGGGCTTCATTTGAGAGTGATTAGAGAGGCTTATTCTTGAGTTTATGTGCATTTTTGGAGCTTGTTTATGGGCTGTAATTTACTGTTATAAAACAGGGCTAAAGTGAATTAAAAGCTTTGTCAGTGTATTTTTTGGTTTTATGTCTTGGAAGTAGTGGAATCTACCACTCAAATACTTGTACCTTGGAGTTGTTGTTCATTGGCATTCATGAAATTGTATCCATTTGGGCTTGCATTTGAAATATGTATTTGGATTAAATCTGAGATAAAATCTCTACATATAATGGTCTATTAACCTCACAAGCGTTTGATGTAATCGAGTCAAAGTCTTTGTTGCCATTCATGTATGCTAAGTATAAATTTTCAGCTTTTGCTTGGTTGGCTGAAATCAATAATCAAGAAGCTATGGTAGAAGAAAAGAGAAGAAGATGTTGCCGGTCCCTCCTCTTCATGGCCAACCAAACGTGTGACAAGAAGTAAACCGGATCAGCAGAAGGCTGCTGAAAATCCACCACCACCGCCAGAGCATGATATGGAAGATGCCCCACAAGCAAAGAAGACGGAAGGAAAGAGAAAAGGCAAACATCCCAGCTACAAGCTGCAGTCTGATATAGAGACTGCGACGGATCTCAAGCGGATCCTAGAAGAAAGGATTCTTGGAAGCAAAATTGAATTCACATTGGGTGAAATTCTCAGAATTGCAAAATGAGAATTTCATGATGTAATAATTGATGTAATTAAACGGAAAAGACAATATGTTGGTGAAGAAACTGAAGAATCTGTGCATGCTTTTTTGCAAGCTCTTCATGTGTATTTGCAGGATGAAGAGAAGCTGAAACTCAAGGGATTCGGTTGGAGGCAATCAAAGAATTGATTCCAGCCATAGAAGCCAAAGATGAAGACATCTATGAAGCTGAAATTGAAGAAGCTATTGCAGAGAATGTTATGGTGGGGTCTTCACAATCCAAAGAGCAGCCCACGCATAAGAAAATGCAAGAAGAGATTGATGCTCATTTTATTCCAAGTAGTCACTACTCCCGTACCCATTGGGCAAGGGCGACTACCGAAATCGTTGTCAAGATTGGAGAAAGAGAGACTCCATGCATTGCCCTTATAGACCATGGTTCGGAGATCAATGTCATGTCAAGAAGTCTCTATGAGAATGGTGGATGGCCCATAGATGTGGACCTGGGATGGCGCATGAGAGCAGCCAATAATTCTTCTGGCGATCTCTATGCGGCATGTCCTTATGTACGGGTTACTATTGGTAATGTAAAAGATGAATTTCATTTTTTTGTTCAAGATTTTTGTAGCTATCCTATCATTCTTGGTCAACCTTTTATTCTGAGTCTCGTTTGGAGACAAAGGCCCTTGATGATGGTTCATCTTATGCTCAGATAAGAAGTAAGGATAATAACAAAGCTGTCCAATTTCTGACTGTTTGTGTAAATCATCATTGGAATAGAGATCGATTGCGAGATCATCCTGTGCCTCCTAATGCCCGAGAATTTAAGGGTTTTCGGGTTGCACTACTGTAAGTGGAGGCTATGGCAATGCTTCATGTCATAAAAATTTACCTCCACTTGTAAAGGGGGCTATGTCAAAGGCTTATTTGCAGGTATTTACAGCCAACAGTGTGGGCTATAAACAGTTTTCAGCCATGAATAGGGCTTAAAGAAAGCATTTATGTCATGTGTAGCGGGAGCTGTAGCAAGTTGATGTTTTGGCTGAAAATGAATAAATTTCAAGACTATTTTATGGGCTCATCTATACTGATACATTGGTTGAAATACATGCAGCTGTTCATGCAGAAAATCAGGCTGAAAATCAGTCCATACAGGTATGCACATTGGATATTTATGACATAATTCAAGAATTTGCTGATCATGAAGCTTTTGGACAGCCAAACAGGGATGAGGCAAGAGTAGAAACAAAGTACAAGACAGTTGACAAGAAGGTCAAGCCGGTGGCAACTCCACTACTGAGGGACTGGCTGAAAGGGCATCCAAACAGCCAAGTCTTCGTGACCCCAAAGATATTGGTCACCAATTTACAGCTGAAAGCTTACGGGAGCTAAAAATTGGTGAAGACTCTTTTCTCTTGCCAGCTGAAAAGCAAGCTTTTATGCAGATATTAAAGAAACATGGAAAAGTTTTTTCATTTCAGCCTCATGAAATTGGCTGTGTAGATCCAAGTGTTGTGGCACCAATGGTGATTTTCACGGTCCCACACATCCCTTGGAATCTTAAACCAATTCCGGTACCAAGGGCTCATTTGCCTAAGTTACTGGAGCTTTTAAATGAAAAGATAAAGATGCGAATATTGGAGCCATCTTCAGCTCCGTATTCTAACCGATGGTTTATCGTGCCTAAGAAGAATGGATCTTTGCGATTCATTCAAGATTTACAGCCTATCAATAAAGTCACTATTAGAAATGTTGGTTCAGGGCCAATTGTTGATGAATTTGTTGAGGCTTTTGTAGATAGAGCAATTTATTCCATGGGTGATTTATATTCAGGATATGACCAATTTCAGCTTGCTTTGGAGAGCCGAGACATTACCACAATGAAGACGCCTCTCGGTTTAGTCCGCATGTGTACTCTACCCCAAGGAGCTACAAATTCAGTGGCTCACATGATGAATGCCATGCACAAAGTATTGAGAAAATATATTCCCCAACTTACTCTCCCTTTCCTTGATGAGGTACCGATCGAAGGATGTGAAATTCATGAGAAGAACGAAGAGCTCAATGAGCTTGGATGGCACAAGTTTATTTCCGGATCATATTAATGATTGTGCTCAAATCTTGTCTAAACTGGAAGAAGTCCATCTTACTCTTTCAAGAGCTAAATCTATTTTTGGAGTTGAAGAAGTTCTTGTGGTTGGGCATATGTGTAGCACATATGGCCGAAAACCTTCTCCGTTCAAGATTGATGCCATCAGCAAAATGCGGGAAATATGCACAAATGTTTCGGAGGTGAGAAGATTTCTTGGAGCATGTGTTTTCTATCTTATTTGGATCCCACACTTCGCTCATGTTGCTGAAAATATTTATCAACTGTTAAGAAAAGGCCAAAGGTTTATGTGGGAAAAAGAGCATACTCAAGCAGTTTGAAAATTGAAGAAATTGCTGATTTCAGCCCCCACCTTGAAGAGGGCTGATTACTCTAATGGATAGCCTATCATACTCACGGTAGACACAAGTCCTATTGCGATAGGATGGGCTATCGGTCAAGATGATCTTGAGGGCAACATGTATGCAATCCGCTTTGGAGCGAAGGTTCTTAATGAATGTCAAAGAAGGTATGCTCAAATTAAAAGAGAACTTTAGGGAGTTGTAACTGCATTGAAGTGTGATCGGGAGTACTTCATGGACGCACATGTAGTAGTTGAAATAGATTGTCTTCCACTCTTGGGCATGATTGCCAACTGTTCCACTCCCAACATAGCTATACTAAGATGGATAGCCTATATTAAATCCTTAAATCCTGATTTGAAACATATTGCAGGAAGAGATAATCCAGTTGCTGACATGCTCTCACGTGCCAGATATAAAGATGAAGAAGAGATGATGGATGAGGAAGTAACAGAGTCTATATTTGCTGAAAATGATGCTGTAATCGCAGATTCAAATCTGAAAATAGCAAGTACAACTGTTCTTAATGATGGTACAGTTGTCATAAATGTAGGTACATCATTAATTACGGCAAGTACAATAGGTACTGCTGTTGTAACAGAATTTACAATAGCAAAGAATGAAGGAACAACCATGGAAGGACAATGGGCAACTGAAAGATAGCATGCTCAATGTTTTGTTTTAGTTTGTTCTCATTTTAATGAAGAATATTATGCAGATGATTGGCTAAAAATTGTCCAATTCTTGAGCACTATGACGAAGAAGGAAGATTGGACAAATGAAGAGTTCAAGAGAATTAGGAGAAAGGCTTATGGCTTCTTTCTCAAAGACGGCTACCTTTGGAGGCATGCGAAGAAGAAAGGAGGAGTGCCTGTTCGTATCCTAGGAGACAAGAAGACTCAAAGATAGGTCATGCAAGAATTTCATGAAAGCCTATTGGCTGGCCATAGAGGCATATGGGGCACTTTTGCCAAAATAAAAGAGAAATTTTTGTGGCAAAACATGTATAAAGACATTGAGCATTTTGTTGAGACTTGTCATGTTTGTCAAATGTACTCTATGGTTAAGCATAGAGATGGGCTTCAGCCTACCGTTCCTTTATCTATTCATTACACATGGGTTGTTGATTTAGTAACCATGCCTACAGGAATTTGGAACATGAGATATCTAGTGCTTGCTAGAGAAGATCTCACAAATCAGGTGGAAGGAAAAGCCTTGACAACAAAGTCCACTCAAGCTATTTCTAGATTTTTACTTGAAGAAGTGTTTTGCAGGTATGGCTGTGTTGCCAAAGTAACTACTGATAGAGGAGAATTGGATGCCGATGAGGCTCACCATTTCTTTGCTCAATTGGGAATCAAGCTATCTCTTACATCAGCCTATAATCCTGAAGGCAATGGTAAGAGTGAAAGAGGTCATCAACCGATTCTCAAATCTTTGGCAAAGTCTTGCAGAGGGAAGATGAGAGAATGGCCTAAAATGCTTCCATTCACGTTATGGGATGATAGAACTACCCATAGTGTAGTGACAGGTTATATGCCGGTTGAACTAATGTATGGGCAGCCACCTATTATGCCTATTGAGGAGTCTATTATCACATGGAGTATCTTGCCTTGGTACGAAGGCATAAATAGAGAAGCATGAGGATGAGCGGAGGAAGCCCTAGCAAGCACCGGCCCTGTGCACAGTGTCAAAGGGGGCTGCCCTTGTTTTTGTGCAAGTCATTGACCGTAAGATCCCCATGTTGCCAGCTCTTCCTTCAAATCAAAAGCTTGATGGGGAGAATTACCACATCTAGTGTGTATGATGCTTGCCATCTTGGAGTCTTACGATTTGGCGGAGCTTGTGACCGAGGCTATAGACTGTCCTACAACTCATGATGCCTCCAAGCTTTCTCGGAATGAGAAGGTCGAGTTGATGAAGGTACAAGCACATTGGGATAAACTGAATGCCCGCATCCATTCTTTCCTCTTTCTCTCGTACACCCCAGCCATCATTGCTCAAATTGAGCACTTGACCATGGCTCGGGATATATAGCTAGAGCTTGATTAAATGTACAATCACATGATCATGATGAAGTAGGTGTCTCTGGAGGTTCAAATGAGGACTTTGAGTCCTAACAAGTCTTCTTCTATGTAGGAGCATGTCAATAAGCTTCAACAATTGCAGATGCACGTCTAGAACATAGGAAAGGCAATTACCTCAAAGGACATGGCGATAACTCTTCTTTCTTAGATACCACCCCAATCCAATGCATTTTACTCCGCCTTGATTGCTTCAAGGCAGACAGAGACTCTTCGTTAGGAAGAGTTACTTCCCATGGTTTTGGACCAGGAGGAGCAATTGAAAGTATAGGATGCTTCCAAATTGGAGGCATTGATAGGTCAGTCCTCTCGGAAGAAGGGGAAGGACCAAAAGGAGAAGAAGGGAGACAAATCGAAGAAGGACAAAGAGAAGGATTTCACTAGTCACATTTATTGCAAGACAAGTAACTGGAAGAAGGATTGCCCCAACAAGGAGAACAAGAACAAGGATAATAATAAGTGTTCAAAGGATTCAAGAGCAGTGGCTGCTCCCTCATCAACTGCCTTCCTCCACATGGAGGCTATTGAGACATTGACCCATAGGGCTTTTGACATTGCGTTGACGGCCCTACACCCTCATGAGTGGATTGTTGACAGTGGCGCCTCTCCATACATGACTTCTTCTGCAACAAATATTGCACATATGCGGCCTTTGCATGGACAAATTCTCATCGGTGATAGCTCTTTTGTCCCTATTCACTGGAGGGATAATATATAGCTTATTCCAGATGGGCAAGGTAGAGCCCATACTTTCAGAGGTTCTTCATGTGCCAACCTTGGGTTACCATTTGCTTTCGATATACAAGATTTGTGCCCTTAGCCTCTTGGTTGAGTTTGACGAGGATTCCTTTTGGATTCTTGATCGTGGATCAAGACAGGTACTTACTTCCAATTATGCCAAGAATGGCATCTACAAGCTAAGGTCTCCTTCTTCCTTGACCTCTCTTCTTGTTATCTCTCAAACACAGTCCGAGCTTTGGCATGCTTGGTTTGGCTGCCTAAATCATAATTACCTTTGGAAGGCTTCTAGGGGACAGTTTGTTCAAGGTATGCCGGACATTGTGGTGAGTTAGCAACCATGTGTATCTTGCATTCATGGGAAACAGCATTGTGATGCCATTTCCAACACGATTTTAAGGCGGTCTTTCGTATCCTTGGAGCTTATTTCTACAGATCTGTGTGGACCTATGAGGACGGAGTCCCTTAAGGGGAGCTTGTATTTCATGCTGATTGTGGATGATTTTAGTAGAATGACCTGGGCTTATTTTTTCCAATTGAATACGAAGGCTTTCTCCCACTTCAAGGATTGGTTACTTTTTGAGAAGAACTGATTACGCCAAAAACAAACGATCAAATAATGTAGCAGAATTTGTTTCTAATGAGCTTGCTAGGTTTTGTACAGCTTGTGGTATCCACCAAGAGTTTGCAAACACACATACCTCAAGAAAATGGCATATTGGAGCAAAAGAACCAAAGTGTGATTGACATGGCTCGCACCATGATGAAGAATAGACAAACACCTTGATGTCTTTGGGCCGAGGCTATGGCTACTATAGTCCACATCCTTAATTGATTCTCCGCTTCGACCATTGTTGGTATGATACCCTATGATGCGTATTTTGGGTCTAAACCTAATGTTTCTTATTTCAAGGTTTTTGGTTGTGATACCTATGTCCACATTTTGAAGACACAAAGTGATAAATTTAAAGCGCCTTCTTGAAAACAGGCGTTTGTGGGCTACATCTTGCAGTCCCAAGGTTACTGATTGTACGATCCCGATAAGAGGGATTTCTACACAAGTCAAGATGTTCGATTTGTTGAGAATAGCAAATGATGCTTGCCCATAAGTGACTTTGTACTAGAAGATAGACAATGATGTATGCTCTAGGAAGAGATGTCTAAAATCCCATAAGCACAGAAAGAAAAAGTGATACTATCCAAAAAGCTATAAAGGTATATACTTGACACTTATTTAAAAAATAAATGAGACTCTCAATTTGAGTAACTCAAGACTCTCTTTATGAGTCCAAGCTAATCTATCTTGGAGCCTAATTCACTTGAGTTACAATCTCTCATTCTCATAATGTATCGTGTACTTGATTTGCGTTTTCTTAACACGGTATGAGAGCCATGGCCGAGGTAGTTGGCTAGTGTATGTGCACTTTTGTAATCTTCCTATCTCCCATTCTCTCCATCCCTCAAAATCTATCGAGCAAGTCCTCGCCCTTGCATTCCGTCACTGAGAGAGAGATCCCCGTATTCTGTGTTGCTCAAGCCCTTTTTATGGTCTGCTTGCTTTGATTCCATCCATTCGCGCATGTTCCCTTCTCCTCAGCGATCGGAGGGCTCGCCTACGGGGCCATTTCAAGCTTTTGCGCAGCAGGTGGTGGCTGCCTTCCACGGCATTTACTCAAGGGATCATCTGCTCCCAGCCTCGTCGCACGCCAAGTTTTTTTGTTGGCACAGCCCCGCAAGTGCGCCGAGGGAGCGCTTCAGTCAGAGGAAGGGGCAAGGGAGCGATGGACGAGTCCAAATTTCGCCTCTCAGAACAGTACATTCACCAACATCCAATCGTGGATGCCCAGACAAATGCTCACGGCAGCGGCAATGGAGGCTCCAAGCGTTGGAACACTGCCCTATCCAACATTGCTGAGATCCAGGGTGGTATAGATACCTTGCAGCGCCTACTTCTCAAGCAAACCGTCTACAAGGACGAGGAGGCCTTCTCCCAAGCTGCTTTCCACGCTAATCACGCCAAACATATCATGGCACAAGAGCGACGAATTTGTGCTTTGGAGAAAGAGCTTGATGCAGCCGTTGTATCAGCAGGTTTGGCTCGTGCCGCAGAGAAAAGATTGGCTGAGATTGCTCAACATTCAGCTGAAGCACGCACCCAAGAAGTGCTCCAAGAGTTGAAAAACAGTACTCAGGTGTTCAAATTGCACATGGAAGAGTTGCGTGCCAAGCACGAAGAGCTTTTGAAGAAAGAGGCTGATATTAAGGCTTGGCATGCACTTATTGATCAAATGGGTGGTACCAAGTTTAAGCGTGTTGAAACTTTAGACACTCCCACCCTTTATAATTGATGAAGTTGGGATACCCAATTACTTAATGTCAAAGAAAGCTTGACAAGACAAGGCCATGTACCTAGCAGTAGTAAAAAGCATGTACCACACATAGACAAAAGGGATAAGAAGTACAACAAAATCCAAGGAGCGTGAAGATAAAGAAGTCCAAGAAGATCAAAGATTGGAGCAAATGACCAAGAAGAAAGATCAAAGGTTACCAAAGAAACAACAAAACCCAAAAAAAAAAAAAAATTCCCAATTTTACAAACCAACAAAGTGTTTTGCAAAAAATTTCCCATAGAGGATCTCAAATTTCTTAAGTGGATCTGCTTCCCATAGTGGATGTAACAAACCCTACCAAAAATATCAAGTTTCAAGCTTGACTTGACTAAGGTTGCCAAAGAGCTAGTCTCTTAGTCCATGTTCACATGTAGGGAGGGCAAATGCCAGCAGATGTAGGAACTCATCATTTGAGGGGGGGTGTTGAGAATAGCAAATGATGGCCATTTCTACTCCTATGGATCCGAATAGGAAGGCTACGGCCCATGTAGATTCTCCAATGGCAGATGCTACCCACTATAAGAAATTGATTTGGCTTCTTAACACTTCAGTTGATTTGTGCCTTCCTATAGGTCTATTAGCTAGGTTCATAAGTGAACCCAAGTACATTGATAGGCTGTTATGAGGAATTTGTGATTCCTAATGGGGACCTCCAATCTTGGTATTCATTACCAAGCAGGTACTCAAGATTCCCTGTTGGTTCTTACAGGTAGGACGGATTTAAATTAGACCGAAGATGTTAACCAACAAAGGTCAACAACAAAATATTGTTTTACTTTGAGTGTAGGTGTTATCTCATGGAGTAGCAAGACGCAACCCATTGTTGCCCTTTCTTCCACAAAGGCAAAGTATAGAGCGATGCCTTTTACCACATGAGACAGTATGGCTTCGGAGGTTACTAGGAGAGTTTGGGTGTCCTCAAACAAGTGCTATGACACTTCATTGTGACAATGAGAGTTGCATTGGTTTGGCACAAAACCCAGTGTTTCATGCTAGGTCAAAGCACATTGAGATTCAGTACGATTTCATTCAAGAGAAGATCTTGGATGAGACCATTGATGTGGTTTACTACAAGATAGAGAATAATCCAGTAGATTTGTTTACGAATGTGCTTCCTCAACTTCTTCTTTAGCAACACTCCAGATCCTTAAACCTTATGCCGCGTCCAGGATCTGAGAGGGGGTATTAGAGATCAGCCATCCCCTGGACTAGCATCTCAAGTTACCAATGGTACAGTTAGTTCTCTTAGAGGTGCTCTCTAAGGGCATTATTCATTATTCCTATCAAATAGTTGGCATTTTCAGCAAGCATAGTGTATAGGCAATTCCATTATGCCAGCAATGATGCCATGTGGCAATTGGAGGATTTTATTCATTATTGATGTAGTCAGCAACTTTTTAATCAAGTCGACCAATTTTATTGGCCACCTGCATTATTTTATTGTATTTATTCCCTTCAATTTAGGCCTACTTGGCAGCTTGCCCCACTCACTTGCTTTGCAGGTGCTAGTGGGAGAGAGACAGCCCAAGGAGATACGTCTATGGCCCCTATATATCTACCCTCTTCATTTCAGTATTCATTGACTGCAAATTTCTACGTTCATGTGTCTCTTTTCTCTCTCCCTTTCTCTCGTGTTCACTTTTCTTTCGATCTTGTCCATCCACTTCCACATTCACTGCACTCTGACAGAGCTGTCCAACAATCAGTGGCTATCGTGGGAGTGGGCGAAGGGAGATGTCGATATGTGTTGTCCACCAAAGATGGATCCTAAGTACAATAACCATAAATGGGAATAGAGGTTGATGAAGAAAAGTGTTGAAAACACAAAAACGACCTACTGTAGATGCAAATGCAAATCAGGCCGATATTGGAAATTTAAGGATAGCATGCTTGAAACCAGAACACAACAGTTTCTATCTTATGGGACACAAAAACTCTCTAGGACTGCGCATTGTTTAATAAAACTTTTGGTACTTTACATGTTTTAGGGTTGTTTTGAAGAGCTAATTAGTTTGTAATGCATTTTTAGCTCAAGATCCCCTCTTAGACCCAAAATTGGAACCAAGAAGAGACTCAGAGAAAAGCTCAAGCCCATCTTCACCCCAGGGCAGCTAGGGCATCAGACAAAGGGTGTGCAAAGTGATCACCCCAAAGAGACCAAGGTATAAGACAAAGGGTGCTCATTGGCTACAAAGTGGTCTACCAACATCTGTAAAGGCAGATGGAATTGTGAGAGTGTGCAACCGAAGAAGAAACACGAAGAGAGAGAGAGAGAGGGAGGGAGAGAGAGAGAGAGAGAGAGAGAGCAGAAGGTGAAGGAAGAAAAACTGCACTGACTAAGATGAATGCTAAATACAAAGCTGTGGATTGACCAGTCCCTGCATGCAGCCCGGAGCGTCAATGAGGGCACTAGATCATGCCAAAAACAGTGGCAGCACCAATGCCAGAGTGGGAACGGAGGGAGAGTGCACTAAAACCTGAAAGACAGTGTAAGGGATTGATGGGGGGAGGGGGGAGGCTGGCTGGCTGCTATATATAGCCCCCAGCCTCAAAACTGGCCAACCTAGCCTAAAACTGGCCGAGTGCCCCATAATGTCCGACTTGCCCATAAAATGGGCCGATTGACTACTCCCAGGAGCTGACCGATTGGCCAAGTCAAGCTAACATCCCCTCTCAGATCCTGGGAGAGTTTGAAGAGCTAACAGTCGCATGTGATGAAGCAAAGAAGTCTGAGGCAAAGGCTTTGTGAAGAGATCAGCCGCATTGTCCGTCATGGAACAGTAGGCCACCACGAGCTCCGAATCCATGATCCACTCTCGAACATAGTGGTATTAAACCTCAATGTGCTTCATGCGAGCATGAAACACCAGGTTGTTTGCCAGAGCAAGAGCACTTTGGTTGTCTACAGGTAGCTTCGTAGGTCCTATCTGTGGGAAGCCAATCTCTGCCAACATACGAAGCCAAACTACCTCCATAGTGGTTGAACATAAGGCCCGATACTCAAGCCTCTGTAGAAGAAAGTGCCACAGTAGGCTACTTCTTGCTGCTCCAAGAGACAGCACTAGATCCAAGGATGAAAGCATAACCTGTAGTGGATCGTCTCGAATCCACATCACCTGCCCAATCAAAATCACTCCAGCCAGAAAGAGTGGTCCCATCTCTATACATGACCCCATAGGATCGAGTCCCCTGCAAATACCGAAGGACACGCAAAGCTACCCTCCAGTGATCCTGTGTAGGAGTCTGCATGAAAGAAGACAACAAAGCCACCACAAAAGAGATATCCGACCGAGTGTGAATAAGCTAGATAAGTGAGCCAATAAGGCACCTGTAATGGGTGGGATCAGTAAGGGAAACTCCATTTTCCAAAATCTTGACTCTAGGTTCATGGGGCATGAAATAGACTGACACTCAGCCATACCAAACTCTGAAAGAAGCTCAGAGATGTACATGTGTTGCAAGACAAAGATGCCCTGTGCCATCTGATAGGTCTCCAATCCAAGAAAGTGAAGGATCCTGAGATCCGTCATGTCAAACTCCTGTCGGAGAATAGACTGAGTGTGCTCCACCTATGAAGTGTCGCTCCCAATAATAATAGGATCATCCACATACAAGATTAGCAAAACACAAAGGTCACCCACAACCCGAAAGTGAAGGTTGGGGTCATGATCGGAGTGCTAACAAGCACACTGTAGAAAGAAGTAGTCAATCCACTGGTACCAAGCACAAGGAGCCTGCTTCAAGCCATAAAGGGCCTTCCGCAACCTATAGACATGAGCCTCCTTCCCCTGCACAAGAAAACAGGGAGGCTATGAAACATGGATATCCTCCTCAAGGATGCCATTCTGGAAGGCTGACTTGACGTCCATATGGTAAACAAGCCAACAGTGGTGAGCTGCAAGAGCCAAAATAACTCGAATGGTGGACATACGAGCTGTAGGAGCAAAGGTCTCAAAGTAATCCAAACCTTCCCGTTGTGCAAAACCCTTGGCAACAAGCCTAGCTTTATGCTTGTCCAAGGAACCATCTACAAGATACTTGGTCTTAAAGACCCATTTCACACCTATCACCTTCCGTTTTGTGGGACGTAGTATAAGCTCCCAAGTCTAATTTCGCTCAATGGAATCGAGCTGCTCTACCTGCATAGCCTATCTCCAAACATTCTATACAAGAGCCTCCTCAGCTCTGGAAGGCTTGGAATCCTGAAGAATCTCACACAAGAGCATAGTTCACAAAGAGTGAACTATCCCATTGGGCTATAATCGAGCTAATCTGCATGGACCTGTAGAAGAAACGGGAAAGTGAGTAACACCTAAATCCTGCATAAGCTGACGATACCACAAAGGAATCCTAAGAAACTCCTTCTACTGTGAGGGAGACCAAGTAGCCTCTAGAACCTACAAAGCACCTATCTATGAAAGGGACTCCCCCTCACCAAGGAAAGGTGGATCCTCCTCATCTGAAGAAGGCTCCCCATCGGATGGCTGTGGATCCCTAGAAGACTCTTGAGGGGAGGTGGAAGGGGTGGAAGTACTCGATGAAAAAGGAGTATCATTAGCCACCACAGGGGGAGAGGAAGCCATAGTAGAGGAAATAGAGGAAGGAGGGGGAAGATCCGAAGAAGATGAAGGGGTGCTAAGAGGCATCTTGGAAGAAAGAGAAGGGAGAGAAGGTGGGGGAGGCCATCGATGACAAAGAAGCCTGTAAGAAAACCATCAATCAGATCCTCGGAGGCTGAAGCCTCATTGAAAATCACATCCCTGCTCAACTCAATCATCCATGTCGTCAGGTCATAGAGCCGATATCCCTTCGTGGTCGTGCTATAGCCCATGAAGATAAGCCATCTCGACTTAGAGTCGAGCTTTGCCTTCCTCTTCTTCTTGTCCACATGGACAAAAGCATCACAGCCAAAGATGCAAAAGTGAGATATGGAAGGCTTCATCCCAAAGAAAGCCTCAAAAGGAGTCATGTCCTGCATTGCCGAAGTCGGAGAGCAGTTGCGTATATGCACCGCCGTAGCCACCATCTCACCCCAAAGGGAATGAGGAAGACTCCTATGCTCCAACATGGATCGGGTCATCTCCACCATGGTCCGATTCTCACGCTCCACCATACCATTCTCCAATGGTGTGGTCGGATGGGAATACTCCACCCGAATGATGTGATCCCTGCAAAACTAAGAGAAAAGGCGAGAAGTGAACTGGCCACCGTGATCAACTCAAACGCCACAAACTTTGAAAGAAGTCTGTGTCTCCACAAACACCTTCCACGCAGAAACGAGAGTACGCCTCACTCTTATACTCCAAGAAATAAGGCCACACATAACGACTAAAGTCATCCACAATCAGCATCAAATACTTGGCCTTCCCAAGGGAGGCCGTGCCCATTGGTCCACAAAGATTGGTGTGAACCAACTCGAGTGGTGAAGAAGCCCTCCTGGAAGCAACCTGAGGGTAAGACTGCCTATGTTGCTTGCCCCTCAAGCAGCTAGGGCATAAAGTGTGAAGAGGAGGGAAATCTAGAACTCCCTCCACAATCTTCCTCCTGGAAGCCCATTGAATCGCATCAAGGTTCAAATACCCGTAACGAGCATGCCAAAGCAGCCCAAGCTCGTGGGAAGCCCTCACAGCCAAGGCTGTGAGCTTATAGAGCCCACCCTCCTACGTGCCTGTCCAAAGAGTGTCACCTGTAGAAGCATCCTCCACTGTGACTACATCCTAGAAAATGAATCGGGTACCTAGCTGAGTAAGACCATGCACAGACAATAGGTTAAAGCCCAAATTAGGTAGATAAAGAACTTTGGCGAAAGAAGACCGCCTGTCTGAAAACATAGGTAAAGTCCCCACACCTCGAACAAGAATGGTAGAGTTGTCACCAATGGTGACAGTGCCCCCTCTTGAACAAATGTCCTAAATCCAATCCTTCTAGAAGGTCATATGAGAAGATGCTTCAGTGTCCACAAGCCAAGGCTTCTCCTGAGTGGTAGAAGCTAGGGTCGTATCCTCCTCAACAAAGACATTCACAAAAGTAGACTTTGCCGTGGCTGAGGCCGCCTTCGAGTCCTTCTCCTTGGGCTTCAGATGGGGGTACTTCTGCCAACACTTCTCCTTGGGATGAATGCCCTTCCCACAGTGTGGGCACTTGGGCTTCTTCTCCTTCACATCCTTCTTGTCCTCCTCTTTCTTGTCCTTGGCCTTCTGCTTCTGTTGTTTCTTCTTCTTGCCTCTGCTAGTACCTACAGTAAAAGCCTTGGTGAAGCCACTGGCACCCACCTCTCTGAGACGCTCGTCATGCTCCAAGACAAGCGGGAAAAGTTCCTCCCATAGGAGTTTGTCGTGGGTCCTCGAGGTGATGAGATTGGTATAGAAAACATCAAAACGGAGTGATGGCAGAGCTGAGTCAAGAGAATCATTGCCATATCCTCAGAAGAAATCACCCGAACAAGAGAGGCTAGCTCGCCTCGCATATCCTCCATCTTCGTGATGTGCTCCTTCATGGAAGAAGAATCATCAAGACTGAGCATCCGCAATTTATTCTCCAAAGAGATCTTGTGGATGAATGTCTTATGCTGGTACAAAGACGAGCGTCTTCAACCTATGAAGATAAACAAGAACAGAGTCGTGAAGACTCATAAAGAGAAAGGAACAGGCTCGAGAGTTCAGCCGATCCCACAAGGCTACACGGTCCATAGAGGTCCCATCAAAAGAATCCACCAAGGGACAATCAATGGGTGAAGAAACAAGCTCCCATAGGTCGAATGTGTCAAGGATGTACTCCACTTTGCATGACAAGAGGGAGAAGTTGGAGCCATCCAACTTGTCTTCCTTCGGAAAGGAAGGGAGTATGGGCACTTGAATCCAGGGAAGCAAGGAAGGCATATGGACATCTGAAGAAGTCTTCACACTGATGGAACCTTCACGGTAGATGAAACCCTTTGAGATACATGGGCTGAAGAAGAACGGGTACGAGGAGACTCCTCCCATCATCGATCACGAAACTCCTGATTATCCCGTCTCTGCTCAGAGGAATGATAAGAAAGAAGCTCATCCTTTGAGTCATCGAAGCCTTAAAACTGGTAAGATATCTTCAAAATCTACAAACACCAAACACACCAAACAAAGTTTGCCGATGCCGAGAGATAACCACCAGAGGGGTCACCAGTCACCAATCAGACTGCCAAACACAAGAAACTGAGATTGCCTAGCACCAGATGTTGTAAATGCAACTATTGATGATGCAAACGCATGAGGAGAAATTGCCAAACACCAAAATGCATGCTACTATGCAGTAGCCAACAAGAAAAAAAAGGGCTGCCAGAATAGCAAAATGCGAATGGGAGTGTCGCCCAACTGTAGATGAGGCCACCTTGTTGGAAACACAAACAGGAAGGAGAGGATGGTGACGTGGCAGCCACATAAGGGGTCGCTTGTAGCAAACTCAATGTGGGAGACCTTCAGGGATGGCCGCCTTGCTGATGGTGAGGGTATGGCAACAATAGAAGAAGGGAATGGTGTCTCTCTACGGAAACTCTCCTCCATGCTCTCAATTAGGCGATGATACCATGTGAGAGTGTGCAATGGAAAAAGAAACACAAACACAAAGAGAGAGAGAGAGAGAGAGAGAGAGAGAGAGAGAGCAAAAAGTGATGGAAGAAAATCTGCACTGACTGAGATGAATGTTGAATACAAAGTTGTGGACTGATCAGTCCCTACACGCAGCCCGGAGCATCAGTGAGGACACGAAATCAGGCTGGAAACAATGGCAGCACCAAAGAAAGGCAAGAATCACAAAGCTATCATGATCATCAT
The DNA here is from genome assembly GCF_053477565.2 of Lygodium microphyllum. Classification (NCBI taxonomy): domain Eukaryota; kingdom Viridiplantae; phylum Streptophyta; class Polypodiopsida; order Schizaeales; family Lygodiaceae; genus Lygodium; species Lygodium microphyllum. Next base: position 74,072,610 of record NC_141138.1, on the reverse strand, counting down.
CATCATCTAATACATCACCAGTAGATATGTACCAACTGCTTATCTCATATAAACTAACGTCCTTGCTTACTCTGAATTCACTTGTGACAAGGTTATAATAATGGCACCCTTTCTGTTCTAAAGAGTATCCAATAAAAATACATTTTTCATCCTTTGGATCAAGCTTCTTTTGTAGCTCATTTGGCACATAAACATATGAAATACAGTCAATCACTTTCAAGTGTGACATATCAAGTTTCTTGCATGTAAAGCATTCTTCAGGGTCATCCCATGAACTGCAGCTATAGGGGTTCTGTTCATAATATTGACAATGGTATGAACAACTTTAGGCCAAAAATATTTTGGCATAATCCTTTCTGCTCTCAATACTCGTGCACTGTCTCTTTATCCCATGAGACCTCAAGAAGCCACTAAACTCATTAGAGAGGTACTCTCCCCCTCCATCTGATCTCAAGCACTTAACTTTCAAGCATGTTTCTGTTTCAATAGCTACCTTGAAAGATTTGAAGTGCTCAAATACATCACTCTCTTCCTTCATGAAATATACACATAGCTTTCTTGAATAATCATTAGTAAACATGATAATGTATTTATTGCCACTAAGAGATACATTTTGTGTAGGCCCCCAAATATATGAATGCACAACATCATGTATATTTTTGCTCACATTTTTGTTATGCGAAAATGATTGTCTTGTATGCTTATCAAACTGGCATACTTCACACACTTTATGAAATTCTATAACTCTAAAAGCAAGCAACCCTATAACCAATCCTTTGGACTGAATTAGTTTTAGCCTTTGCATATTTGTATATGCAATATGTTTATGTATATTTCAATGCCTGTAACCACTCATTTTCCTTTAGCATATATAGCAGCATTCATTGCAAGATTTCCAGTATCTAAAGTGAACATGCGACTAACTCTTTTGTGACCAATTTACATTTATCATTAAAGTCTGCATTGAATCAAATCTGCAACTCTTGGTCTACCATTTAGCCAATAGACACTAAATTCTTTGTGATTGATGGCACATGTAATAAATCTAATACCTCTTTGTCTAGCCATCATGCAAGGACAAGTAAATCTTTTCAATGTATGAATTTGGGTGGCATAAATCATTATTCGTCTATGTATAACTTAGATTTTGTAAGTCTTGCATCTCTCCAAACCATTCAACATGACTGGTCATATGATTAGATGTACCTAAATCAACATACCATATATCATCATGTATCCTTTTTTCTATAATCATATTCATCGTATAGTGCATAATAAATAGACACTCATTTTTTTCTTTTTTCTTTTGTGAAGACGATACATAGTTTACTTGCTACAATTTACCACTATGGATATCATCCTTCTTAGCATAACAATGGGATGCAATATGACTTGTTTTGTCACAATAATGGTAAACAATAGTAGAATTTTTAGAACCTTTGTTTTGAAATCCACCTCTTTCTCTAGAGCTTTCCCTACTTCTAAAGTTTCCACGGCCTCCTAAAACCTGCATTTCACCAAATTGTTGATTTAACCTATTTTGTTGGTTATCACCAACACGTCCCATACTATAGCCTCTCAAAGAGGACCTACTACATCCGCTTCCTGAACTTGAGTAAAATACTTGGATCTATTCACCATTCTTATTAGATGAGTCACCTTGCATATTGATCTCTTCGGTAATCATGAGAGGAGAGAATAACTCATCAAAATCCAGAAATGGCTTTCGTACATATACAGAAATGACAAATGATTTTCAAGTCTTCTGATTATTAAGGCCACCAACAATAGATGAAACCAAATCATCATCATCAAGCATTGCATCAATCACCACTGCTAAAGCATCTGCAATGCTCCTCACATTCAAAACATACTCATTGACAAGCATTTTCTCTTTCTTCAAGGTATTCAACTCTTGCTTGAGTTAAATATTTCGTACCTTTGTATTTACTGAAAACATGTTCTCAAAAATTGTCCAAGCTACATGTGAAGTTTTACATTCTTGATATGTCCCATCATAGTATTATCAATTATTGCAAATAGAAAATATATCACCTTTTGTCTTTTGCATTTCATTCTTTCCATGCCTTTAATTTATATGCAGTCATAGGGATACTAAACTCTACTAGCTCATTTTCTTCACCTAAAACAAACTCATAAAAACCCTTTGCAATGAGGAAGTTCGTCACACGGAACTTCCATGAAGGGTAGTTGTTCTTGTCTCACTTCTCAATGATGGGATTTCCATTGCCCTCCTCTGCCTTTATCTCAAAAATGATACAAAACAGCAAGTAAGTCTTCTGCAATCTTTCACAAGAAGTGCACAACAATACATGAAGTAACTTTTCCATTGATTTCTCAATAGTACATATAATCTGCAACATGTTTGTAGATAAAACTTATGTTTTCTTCTTGGCAAACACCTCAAAATTTACAAATTCAAAATCTGCAACCTGTGCACCCACTTTCAGTCGATATAGCCAAAATTACAGTATACCCTAAAATTATTGTCCGCAATCTTGTGGATCTAAAATGGGGCTTGAAATGGCCTCGAACACCTAAAAAAGTAGCGGTGCCTTGCTTGCATACTAAATATGCACAATATACAATGCTTTGCTCGCACACCAAATCTCACAGCAATGTGAGGTTTTCACTCTACCTGTTGTCGGTGCCTCCACATGCACTATCCAATAGAAAGAGTAGAAGAATGGGAGAGATTCTTACAAGTTGCTTGCTTGCTCAAATCTTTGCTTCTTTTCCTTCACTTTAGTCTTAAAAACTAGCATCTCTCAGTGGCACCGCTCTGATACCATATCAAGAATCGCGTGGTGGGGGACTTGCTTGAGCTACTACATCAAACACACACCATACACATAAGAGGAAGCTCACTTAAGAATACCAAAAGAGAGATGGAGGCCAAAACATTTTCTTGCTAGTTTCTTATTCTTCTTTCATACACATTACAATGTACACAAAGTATAGATAAGATACAACATAAAGGAAAGTGGTCTACTAAGTCAAATAGTACATAACAGACTATACTAATCGATTGGCACCATATTTATACTAGGTGTAACAAACTAAATATAATAAGTGATAAGGCAATCACCATGTGAGGATTATAATGACTACTGACATGCTAAGTATAGACATGGAGATCCATCCAGTGCTAGGCGATCTATCATCAATGTCTGCACATATTGAGCTTGCCATCACAACAAAGACATGGGACATGTCTCACATATTCTTGGTATGCTCATCACACATGATTTCTCTAATAGACTCATTTATCTATCATAGTAGGCATATATATAGAAGATGCTTGAGTGATTCCATATGCAGGATGTTAAGCCTATGGTTATCCTTTACATTTCCATGTGAAGGTCAAGTCCCAAGATGATTTTTCCCTGTCAAATGAGTAAAAGGCCGAGATAGCCAAGATCCCTTAGTCATCTGCAATGGGTAGTTTGATGTATGCCATGATAGCCACTCGCCCAAACATAGCATTTGTAGTGGGAGTTGTGGCACCGCTACACCTAGCCAGTGACATTGGGATGCTATGAAAAATATCATGAGGTACCTGAAAGGCATTGCATATATGTGAATTTTCAATGGTGGCTAGGATACTATAATCCTAGTTTATACTAACTCAGACTATGTAGGACATGTAGAAAGTAAGAAGTCCATCTCTAGGTATGTCTTCACTTTTGTTGGAGGTATTGTTTCTTGGATGTCCATGGTGCAAAAATGTATGGCCTTATTTACTAATGAGGTAGAGTATATTGTAATCCACTAAGGCTTGCAAGGAGACCCTATGGGCCATTTGATGGCACAACTTAGTATTACTATTACTTCCACACTACATTCAAATTCTATGAGTATTATTCAATTGGTCAATAATCTAGTATTCCATGCAAAGACAAAGCACACTGAGATACGCTATCACTTTATTAGGCAAGTGGTAGAGGACATGTTTGTTGAGCTTGTCAAGATTGACGAGAATCCTACAAAGTTGCTCACACTAAGTCATTCAATATAACATTTTTCCTTCCTTAGGAAGATGATGGACGTAGGATAACATGATGTCTATTTCTCATCCTATTGTATTTTATGTACATTTGTACTTTATCACTTTTTTCTTGCTCTCTCCACACTAGAGACATTTTTCTTTAAGTGCGAGGTTGTTGGGGGCAAAGGCACATGTATTTACATTGCCATGTATTTACTGTACACACAATGAGCACACACATGTACATTGTAAGTGAAGGGTGTCCATCTCGCTATCACTTTATTTTTTATTCTTTTAGTGACTATTGAACAAGGAAAGGTCATTCACACACTATGATTGTAGGAGGTCCCACATACGATGTCTCTTTCTCTTGCTCCATCCACTATAGCTCTTGCTTCCACTTGGGCTCTACCACTATATCATCATCAACAATAACTTGCACTTTAATAGATCCAAGAGCTTCAACAATACTCTTACTCTTCAATGCATACTCCTTAATAGATAGATTGCCATGCTTAACATTATTTAGCTCATGTACTCCTCATCCAAGCAATTCATTTATGTAGCCACTATTTACCTCATATGTTGATAGAGGTTTGAAACTACATATACTCATCATCCAAGCCATTCAAAAATGCAGCCACTATATCATCATCAACAATAACCCGCACTTTAATAGATCCAAGAGCTTCAACAATACTCTTACTCTTCAATGCATAGTCCTTGATGGATAGGTTGCCATGCTTGATATTATTTAGCTCAGACTTCAAATGCAACTTTCTTTGATCAGGTTATTCCATGCTTTTATAAGATTGTCTATAGCTCAGACTAGACAAGCTCAAAAAGACATATCATTAATCAAAGATCATATAAGAGAGATCTCCATAGTAAGGCTTCCTTGTAGATTTTTTGCTTGTCGCTCAAAGCTTCTTACTTAAACATTGCTCTGATACCATGAAAAGATAGGGAAAGAGAGAGGAAGCTTAAGCTCTTGCAAGGCACATAACATATTAAGATGTCAAATTCTACATGAGTTAGCATCTACTATACACCTTGGTGATATGATAGGATATTACTCACTAGCATGTAAGATAACTGATATAACGATACATTAGTGATTCTACAGCTAGACTACATCCATGTAGTCCACCCTTGGCTATGGCACGTTCATTATACCACTTTTTCTTTTCTTAGCACATTCACACTTAGTGATTATGTGTACATATAGTACTTTTATATCAGTCTTTTATCATGTTATAGACTTAATTCTTTTTTTGCATGAAAAAAAAGAAAAAAAGTTTCAATATTATCTCTCCATGTGCTCAAGTCTCCATTGTTTTTGTGCGTGTACTCTTGGTTTCTTCATTCTGCCTTCTTGTCTATTTTCATGATATCAAAACCGTCCCATGGTTATATGGAGCTTAATTGAAGGCTAAGGTCAAGGTGTTGGAGAATGAAAGTAAGCGAAAAAGCAACGAGTAAGAAGCTCTTCCACCTTGCTTGACTTGCCTTGGATTATAGTCATATAAGGCTCTTGAGATTGGCATGGTTATAGTCTTCGATTGCATTGAAACTTACGAGCAAAATGACTAATGTATATATTGCAAATGAATCCTTTAGGGCTTTCTCACTATCATTTTTAACATCTAAGGTCATTTTGGCCTCCATTCTAGACTCGCAAGTGGTTTGATAGCAATCTTTGAATATATTGTAATTTCAATTATATCATTCATTTATAGATGCACAAGTTACAGATTTTGAATCTATAAGATTTCATGTGTTTATTAGATTGAACCAAAAAAATAATAATCTATAAGATTTCATATGTTTATTGGGTTGCATACAAAAAATGCATCCATATATAGATCATAGATTGCAATTATTATTATGTAATCAATGAAAAATATTACATGTTTAATTGTAGTGTAACTAATATCGGTTTGCTTATAGATTGCAATTTTTTGCAAGGTTGTTTATTTTGGCAAAATGTTTGACAACTTTAACTAGATTATTAGCGAGAAGCTTAATAATAATTATTATCTTGTATTAAAGTTTAGAATGACGAATTTCTAATTGGTAACAAAATTCTAGTGATAGTAGAGAGTGCTGGCATTGTGATAAAAAAGTCATATTTTAAAAAATTACTTCAAAAAGAATATTGAATAAAAAATAAAAAATAACAATGCAATCATGCATCCAATAGCAAAAACAATGATGAGACATAAGTGGATAATTGTTTGTTATGCCACACTTTATGAATATTACGACCATTGATAGTTCATTAAAAAAATGATCACTATAAGATACGAGCCATATACCAATGTTTAAAGCAAAAAAACTATTTGTCCAAAAAAATATACATGTCGTCGCTAAAAACAATCAATATACATGTCTACAAAATTATCACTCTATGCATTGTTATTTCTATGATGTAAATAGCAATGTGTAGAGTTTATTTTTATGATGCTAATAGTGACAGTTGTAGAGGGAAAAAAATGAATGGCATGACAACATGCAACCCTACCACCCTCCTAGCCACATGTGCTGAACAATCTTTCATAAATCATTTATAAATTGAGCACACAACTATTGTCAAAAGACATGTATCGTGAGATACTAGGAAAAAAGATTTGTTGATTCAATTTTCAAATAAGTACAATATCAACAATGACATCTCATAAAACTACATGGAGTGGTAGAAATGTGAATCCAAAATAGATAAATGTATCAATAAATACAAAATATGAGTCCATACAAAGGATGAGAAATATATCTAAAGAAACATGTATAGAAAGACCCTACATAAACCATAGGGCCAAAAAAGAAAGGGATACGTGCTCCACAAATCCAAGTGATTGTTATAGCTTCCACTATCTAAGAGCTTGTCTCGATGGAATGGAGTGTCGAACCAACTCTACAACATAAAACAACCAAATATTATTGCACATTACATAATACATCACAAAAAAAACTAAAAACTAAAAACTAAAAATATGCATTAATTATCACTACCATACACAAATAATCTATCAATGAGAGAAGTGAAACCGTGCGTTTCTGCATACGGAGTCTCCAAACCTATGGGATTGTGATTTGTGATCGAATGCTGCAAGAAAAAAAAAATAGCATTGTTGAAAATAAAGTTATTAGTAGAAGTAGTATAGTAAAAAATTAACATATAATCTATTGATGAGAGAAGTGAGACCATGCCTCTTTGCATACCGAGTCTCCAGATCTATAGGATTGTGGTTTCTGATTGAGTGTTGCAAGGAAAAAAAGTAGCCTTGTTAGAAATAAGGTTATTAACAAATAGTATACCAAATTAAAAAGTGAACATAACTAAAAGAAAACTTATGAAATCTTTCAAATAAGTTCTAACAATCAATAATGACGAATACATGACGACAAGGTTACAATTGGAAAGCATCCCATACAAACCAGAAGCTCACCTTGAGGTAACGAGAGCCTCCAAGTACTCATCTACATATGCAAGGCATGGCCAGTGATCAGTCCCAATGTGGACAAAGGTTGACCAATCTGACACGTCCATTTTCCATTTTCAGAAGAATATGGAACCGAGGAGATAAAAAAATAAGGATAGACAAGCTTCCAAGGTTCTCTCTCAACACCTCTGTAGAAGGTCCTGCTTCATCAGGTCTTTGCCCCATAACAAGAAGTTCCTCTTGATGCTGAATCAGGTGATTGCAACAAAGATGATACTTTTGAAAGTTGTGGAGTAGATGAGTCCTCAATCCGCTCATCTCCATATTTTAAAATGGCCCGTAGCTTCTTTCCTGGAATACTTATTAGCATGCGCAGATATATCGTGCATCCAATAAGAGAGGATACAAGTTTTAGCTTTTAACCTTTTTGACCAATCATAAACCTCGTAAAAGTGTATATTATTTGTTTTTAAATAGACAAACACTTTCTAAATGACTTCTAGCACCCTATCCTACAATGCTAACATGTCTCCATATCCTGCAAAAAGATACATGCTCTCTTTTCTTTAAGCAAGTCCTCATCTTCAAGTCCATAAACCAGAGATCCAAAGCAAAAGCTTATGCACACGGTGACAAAAGGAACTTGAACAAATAGGAAAATGCACAAAATAAAAGTTAAAGAACACCATAACCCCATGAGCCACAAGCGAAAAATTGAAGTGCACAAAAGTCCTAATTTCTCAAGCAAATTTTGCCTATGGCTCTTCTCAATTGATTATGCAACTACACTTATGACTTTGTACTTTATCAAGGAACCTGGTTGCTACAACATGTTAACTTCAAACCCATTCTAGCCTGATGAGCATCTCAAAACTTTTCATATGTTCTAATTCATTTATGTGTGCCTTTTGACTATTAACTACACTTTGAAGAAGCTAAAACCTCGAACATCGAGGATGAAGTCGAATTATTTGTCAGTAAAGGGCATGTGCACTAAAAAAGTTTGAGACATTATGATTGTCGTACCAGTAGCATCTTTGCCAAACTATTTGACAAGTGTGATCAGATTAGTGTTTAAACTAAGAGCAAGATTATACAAGAAAATCAAGGTCCGACTTAAAGACTTTAGATTAGAAAATTGTATGCCGCCACTTTGCAGCATTGGCAGTTGTGATGGAAAGCTCATGGCCCTCAACATATCTGGCTTGATTGTGATATTTGACACATGAAGATCTGCCCAATTTTCTCTGGCTGCACATTTGATTCTCAACCCATTGAAAACTTTTGGCCTTTTGCCTTCAAACTCATCATAGCCACATGCAATCAGAGCTTGCTAAACCTCACCATGTTTTTTCATCATAAAAGAGACTTCTACTAAATATGACAATAAATCCTATCCTCTTCACAGTAAGCAGTCCTCAACCAAAGGAGCACACATGCCACATAATCTCCCTAGGCATAAGGGAAAGTTTGCTCCTGACATTGGTTCCAAGTGACTGTAGAAAAGTGAATGCTATGAATTTCCATGAGTATATCTAGCCTAAGAGTTGTGTTGACCGTGAGCTCCCAAAGTTGTGCCCATGGTCAGTTTAAGTAGAGTGAAGGATATGCTACAAAATACACTCAGGCAATAAAGTATCATAAAAGCTGAGTGGACATTGCCACCACGTATCGTAAAATCTAATATTTAATTGCTATGTCATTGACTCACTCTCTTTCAAGTAAAGAATTCTAACACCCCAAATGTTATTGATAGTCTGGACTTGGTGAAGTTACACTCACAACAGTGGCGACTCCTTCGTCGCGGCCGCCCTCCTCCATTTGGAGGTGATTGAGAATGCTCCTTTGATGGCTATTGATACAACGATGTTGGCCCCCCAGTCTCACGAGTGGATTGTGGGTAGTGGCACTCCCGCCAAACCTCATGGCAATGGTCTCCCAGTGGACTTATTGCCTTCTGAGATCTTAAGAGTCTCCTTTTGATTTCAAGGGCTTAGTGCAGCGTCTTTGTTGCATGTGGTTCACATGCATTTGACTATTATACTGTTTGGTAGCATAGGCTGGCGCTAACCTATATGATGCAATCATTCAGCAAACACAAAAGAAGAAGATGGATGAAGAGTAATGAATATTGAATCATGCTAGTACAATGGAGCACATCTCATAGATCTATCGGTAGCACCTGGAAGAAATCTACACTGTGAAGTGAGCCAAACAAAGTCCTTTGGGTAGACGGGTTGATGTGACGAGGAAAAGAATTTCTCTGTGGAGGGAGCAAAATCCAGTCCTCTAGGCAGTAGAATATCAAAATAGAAAGCGAAAGATGAAGGAAACAATAGAGGGAGCAATCAAGAGCTATCAAAGATAAAGGATATATTGAAATCTCTCTAGGATGATAGTTGATGTCAAGATGAGTGTTGGACATCCAATTAGAGAAGAAAATGCAAGACTGTCAATGAGGATCTCTCTGTGTAAGTGGCTGCAGAGAGACACCTACTCGACAGCCCTTAAAGAGGGAGAATACAAAGAAACACATGTATTTAATGTAGGACTAATAAAGAGGATGTAATCTGATGTAGATGGCTTGAATCTACTACAAATGAAGCCTACATAAAGTGGTTGATGGCTGGGAGCTATTGCCTAGGTGTTGGGGTGGTGAGAATTGGAAACACACAATAAAGATGAAGATGATTCGATGTATCCATCTAGAGAGAAGTGAGAGAGCATTGATGGGAACAAAACTTAGACCTTGGCGGATCATCTGGGCTACAAGAAGGTCATTGGGACCTTGTATGCTTTTGCCTCAAAGGAGTAACATGCAAAGATCAAGAGATTACCTCATGACTCAAGCTTTCTATTTTATCATTAGGAGTGTGCATGTAAGCATGACTCCCCAAGACTCTAAGGTGGAAAATGAGACACCAAGTGCCAAAGAATGCCTCGAAGGGGATCTTCTAAGGAACGCTACAATTGGGCATTGTTTGAGGATATACATCGAAGTATTAATAACCCCAATCCATAGGTGCTTGGAACCTCTCCTATGAACAGTATAGAGTGTGCCATGTTCACCACTATCTAGGTCCTATGCTCTATAATTCAATTCTAAGAGGGGGCGTTGGTAAAGATAAGTTGGTGAGAGATGCCACGCTGTCAAGCGTTTTCTTTTAAACTGAAAACCCCTAGTCAAATTGTAGTTAGTTTTGATTTTTGTTAGCTTAGTTGTTTGCATGACTATTTGTTTTATTAATTCATAATTGGATTTCTTGTGTTTGTTTAGTTTAGGATTTGTTTCTATCATTTTTTTTAATTTGTTGAGTGTGAAACTTGATAGCCTTGGTCGAGCTTGGTATTTTTTTGGACAAGATGAAACTTGTGTTTGCTAATAGCTACAGAACATTGTGGAGCAAGGTATGTTTTCTTGTCGAGACTCTTACACATCATAGGGATTATGGTTCACGAGCACTTCACGTTACACTTGTTGATACATTGCACTCGGGGGTCGTCTCCTGATTTTATCAAATACTTCAATGCCATGGGTTGGGATTAAGCACGTTTTGCACCATCATTGAGCACTAGCACGGCATGAGGTCTACAACAGCTATATGCAGTAAATTTTAGAAGCACGGGCACATGAGAGAGCACCTGCCATTGAGCACGCACATTTCTTGCACGCACGATATTTGGGATGCTCATCACAAAGTTAGAAACCTCTGGTTGAGTGTATAAGGAGGTTGGGTGAGTTTAGAGGGTTGTGAAGGACACCGTCAATTGTGAAATGGGTTGTTCTTATATGGTCAACATCTTGAGGACCATCATTTTCTTGAGAGATTGTGAGATTTTGGATGGGTGGAGTAGAGAATGATATTTTATTGGTGTGAGTGGAGAGGTGAGGATAAGGAATTTTAAATAATCAAGGAATTGTGTTTGCATTTTGCATGACACATGATCACATGTAGATAGACTAGGCACAATATCTTCAGTGCATCCATATTTTTTTATGTGAGCATTGTTTGAATTGTAGCATGTCATGGATTCGATCAATTGCATGTTTTCTCAAATCATGTATGGTTGTACATAGAGTTCTCTTTCATAGCATATTCCTACTAGGGCACATTGCATAAAAAAACAAGTTCATATCTAGAGACTATTTATTTTGAAGACACAAGGATCAAAGGAAAGAGAATAGCATCTAGTACTACACCTATTGTTAGTCCTTGGCTTGGGAGACTAAGGACTAGCCCCATATCTTCAAAGGGATCTACAAGTATTGTAGGTAAAGACAAAGGAAAGAAAAAAGTGTTAGATGGTAATGATGCATATACTAGTCATTTGGGATTTGATGGAGATTCTAGTGGTTCAAAGAGTTTGAATGATGATCTTAGTACCCCTTCAGTTAGGACACCAAGTGTACAGAGAGCACATAATAATGTAAAGGCTTCACTAAGTAATCCAGTAGTACGCAAGTCTAGCAAGGTCAGATACCGTATTAAGAGATTTGATTTTGAAGGTTATGTAGCTCACCATTATGCTATACAATGAATGTACTTGAGGATGTTGAGTCCACTTGTTTTAAGGATGATGTTGGTTATGCTCATTGGGATGCAACAATGGATGAGAAGATGGCCACATTAGAAGCCGATAATACTTGGGATTTGGTACCCTTGCCTGAGGACAAGAGAGCTATTGGTTGTAAGTGGGTTTACAAAATCAGGCATAATGCATATGGTTCAGCTAACATGTATAAGGCTAGGTTGGTTGGCTATGCTCAAACACATGGCATAGATTATGAAGAGACATTCAGTCTAGTTGCTAGGATGGCAACTGTTAGATATGTAATTACTTTGGCAGCAAATGTAACCAGAGGTTAGAGTTTGCAGCAAATGCATGTTAATAATTCCTTCTTGTCATGGTTAATAGCAAGAAGAGTTGTATATGGAGCAAGTAGCAGGTATGAGGATCTAGAGCATTCCACATATGTGTGTAGGTTAAAGAAGACACTTTATGGGGGCTGAAGCAACGGCCTAGAGCATGGTTTGAAAAGATTGGAGAGTATCTTATCAATATTGGCTTTTATATTTTTTATGTTTATCACTCACTTTATGTGAGAAAGGGAGATGCAAGTTTGGTCACCATAGTCATCTATGTGGATGACTTGATTATTGCAAGTGACAGTGACAATAGGATTGCTGAAGTTAAGAAATTTTTGAAGAAGAAGTTTGAGATAAAGGATTTGGGTGAACTGAGATACTTTCTTGATACTGAGGTAACCATATGTGATGATGGTATATGGCTATCCCAAAGGCAATATGGCAGATATATTCTCTAAGTGTGACATGAGAGCATGTAAGCCTCTTTCAGTACCATTGGAGCAAAATGTGAAGTTGAGTTGTTCTCACATAGGGGATGAGATAGAAGACCCTACTATGTTTAGGAGGATAGTAGGGAGTCTGATTTACATGACTCTCCATGCTATTGGCCTTGTCAACCAATTTATGCACATGCCTAGAAAGCCTCATTTGGATGCAATTAGACATATATTGAGGTATGTGAAGTCCACTTTACATTATGGAATTTTTTAGGAGACAGATAAGGATATATAGGTATTTGGATACACAGATGTAGATTGAGCTAGTAGCATATTAGACAAAAGATCTACCAATGGATTCATGTTTTCCCTTTGTAGTGCAGCAATTACAAAGAGCAACAAAAAAGCAACCTATAGTTTCTTTATCAAGTAGAGAGGTTGAGTACAAAGGTGCTGCTATGGTTGTATGTGAGGTGTTATGGTTCCAAAAGTTATTGGATGATTTGGATGTGCAAGGATGGTCTAGTTTTCATTCACTATGACAATATGAGCAGTATACAACTAGCTAGGAACCTAGTGTTCCATGCTAGGAAAAAACACATTGAGGTGCACTACCACTTTGTGAGAGAGAAGATACTTGTAAGGTAGACTAACTTGGTATATATCAGTATACAAGATTAGATAGTTGACATTTTCACAAAGACATTGGTGGGTGCAAAGAAACTTCGAAAGTTTTCAAGTTTACATGGAGTTGTAGTGATATAGTTGAGCTTGAGGGGGAGAGTTGAGATGGCAAACTCAACACATGCAGACATTAATGATGGACCAGCCAACTGGCAAGATGGGTCCGCACATTTACACTTAGTATATTAATGATCATTATGATTCTCACATGGCCATTGACTTATCGCTTATTATATTTATTTTATTATACCTACCTACAACTGGCATAGATATAGCACCGGTCGATTAGTATAGTCAGTTATGCATTGTTTGACTTAGTAGGCCACTTTCCTTTATATTGTATCTTATCTACACTTTATATACATTGTATTGTGTGTGAAAGAAGAAGAAGAAACTAGCAAGAAAAAATTTTGGCATCCATTTCTCTTCTTGTGTTCTTGAGTGTGTTTCCTCTTATGTGTATGCTGTGTGTTTGGTGCAATAGCTCAAACAAGTCCCCCCATCACCCGATTCTTGATTGTCTTTCACTCAAAGCTCTTCTTAAGCTAAGTCTTCAAAGCATCTGCCTCATCACAAGCTCTCCAGTAATTAACATATCATCCACATAAAGTACTAAGATAATAAGGTTACTAGCATGGGCCTTCTTTGTGTATAAACACAAATCCATATCACTATGACTATATCCCTGTGAATGCATAAAAGCATTTAATGATGCCATTCCCTGGATGCCTTCTTAAGGCCATAAAGACTCTTTCTCAACTTGCATACTAGGTGTTTTCACCATTTTTTATAAAGTCCTTAGGCTGCTGCATATAGATATCCTCATGCAAGTTCCCATGCAGAAAATTTATTTATTTTATTCATTTGATAAATATCCAGATCTAACTACATAACTAAGGCCAAAATCAATTGTATAAAAGTTATCTTGATTGTAGGAAAAGACTTCATCAAAGTCAATACCATACTCCTACTTAAAACCCTTAGCAACCAATTTAGCCTTATATGCTGGCTTGGGTTATCCAAGATTACTCTTCAACTTGTACACCCACTTGCATAGGAATGCATGTTTCCCATTGGGCAAAGGCACCAAATCCCATGTATAGTTTTTCTACATTGGATTAAACTTAGATTGCATGGCCCTCTCCCAAGAGTGACTATCATCTCTATCCATGGCCTCCCATATAAGTAAAGGGCTCACCATAACATAGTCCATGGAGAGCGCAAATTGAGTAGGCTGACTGACGTCTATCTCTAGTAGACCATCTCAAAATAGACTGTGGGGCTTGTATATCCTATCCAGTATAATGATCATGGGACATTGGACCATTAGCTATAGGCTATCCAACTAGCTATATGGTAATGGAAGGCTTCTCTTGAAAGATCACCATACATACCTCATCTACCTACTCAGGCTACTTATGTATCTTCTCCTCATTGAAAATAACATCGTAGGCTATTGATGTCCTTTCAAGATTGTGGATCCCATAGACAATAGCCCATCTTACTTGCATCCCCATAACCAATAAATATACATTTTACTAACTTCAAATTCAACTTATCACATTTGTCCTTGGGTATGTGGCAAAAAGCCTCACACCCAAAGACTTTAAGATGTGCAAATGAAGGAGATTTTCCAAACCATACCTCCTCTACAACCTGACAACCAATAGTAGTGCATGGGGATCTCTTTATCAAATATACGATAGTGGTAATTGCTCAGTCCAAAAATATTGTAGTAAGCCTATCTAAGTAAGCATATTGTGAACTCTTTCCTAGATGGCCATGTTCATGTGCTCTCTGTAACACCATTCTAGGGTGGAGTGTATAGGGGGTGATCAACTCACGATCAATCGATGGTTAATAGTCCTCTCACCACAAAATTTCTCAAATGATTTAGAAACATATTCGCCCCCATTGTCAAACCTTAGACATTTCAGCCTATACCTAGACTAGTTCTCAATAAGAGCAAGCTAGCACATGAAAGATAGATAAGATATCTGATATCTACTTAATAATAGGATATTCCCAGATCTCATGTGAATAATCATCAAAAAATGTAACAAAGTACATGCCACCCAATGATTGACAGGGAATGGGACAACATACATAAAAATGTATAAGAGCCTCCATGTGTGCAATGCTAGACTTTTCATGAGAAATACGAGTTTGCCTACCATAAAGACAATGGTCACAAGAATCAAAATATTTGTAATAAAGAGGTGGAAGATACTACAAACAAGGAACCATTTTCATTCCCTTCAAGGACATGTGCCCAAGGCAACAATGCCATAAAGATAAATGTGGTATGTTAGTCATTGCCAAAACATGGTCAAGAGACCCAAATAAAAATACATGTGGTATGTTAGCCATAGCCAAAACATGGTCAAGAGACCAAATATATATAGAGGATAGAGGATAGAGGCTACCAACCTTAGCACCTCGAGCAAAGACAAGATTTCCACATGTAATATTTCATGCAAAATTAGTAGAAGACACATAATAGGATGCATCATCCAAGTGTCCAATAGATAGAAGGCTTTTGGTCAAAGCTAGTACATGACATTCATTATGTAGAGTAAAAGAGTTGCATAAAGAAAACTACAACTGTACATCCTCAATGCCAATAATATCCAATGCGAAGTCATTTTCTAATCTCATTGAGCCTGTCATGTTGCGATAGGACTAAAGCCAATCCCTATGCAACAAGGTAACATGAAAGGAAGCCATGGAATCAAGTAGCGAACACTAATAATATATAGACAAAGTATTAGTCAACTAAGAACATCAAGAGATAAAGATGCTAAGATGTACTCATCATCTGCAATATATTTACATCTTCAATCTTTACAATAGACTTACTAGGGACAATGCTATGATCATCAAACTTTTCCTACAATTTATCCTTGCCTTTCTCTTTACGCTTATCATCGTGGATTTTATGACACTGTAGAAGAATATGACCTTGCTTCCCACAATAATGACATGTCATAGAGGACTTGCAACCACAAGACTACTTGTGAGACTGAGACGTCTATGAGTCTCTACCACAGTGGTCACTATTGCTCTTACAATCCTATCTATCCTAATATTCAATGCATGTGAAGTAGGGTTGCATCTTTTCTATTTATCTCCTCCTGTAGTAAAACACCCTCAACATCTTGGAGTTTTAAGCCATCCTTAGGTATATTAGCACATATGGTTATACAAAAAGTGTACCATGACTCGATAGTGTTACAAGTAAGAACAAGGAAGGTAGGTTATCCTTGAACTCAATGTCCTATAAAGTAAACTAGTTGAAAATCAAATGAAATTCATTCAAATGCATAAAGTAACTAGTCCTTTCCTTCATGCAAAGGTTCATAAGCTGTTTCAACCAATACATTTGTGATGTAAGACTTTGCTTCTCATAAAATTTTGCATATGTTTTTCCATGACAACTAGGTAATATCCTTAAGTATGCAACAATATTGAAGTAAACCTATTTAGATAATGACAATATAAGGGTGGATTTACATAGCCCATCCAGCTCATCCCATTCATCTTGGTCCATGCCTTTGTTTTTTTTTCTCTTGGTTTTCAACGACCTAACTTGCTTCTTTTGGACCAAGACATGCCATGTCTACATCTTCCAATAGGTAAAATTGGTAACATAAAGCTTTTAAATATTAAAAACAACACTATCATTTAAAGAGCCAACCATAATGATAGTATATCATTGCAAAATCCAAGAGAATGGGATGTTGTAAATGATTGCATATTAGCCCCAAAGAACTCAACCAAAAACAAGGAAAAAACAAGAGAGAATACCAAAGTATAGAGCTATACAGCAACTGCAAGCAATAGACTATCAAAGTACAATGTCTACCTCCTTCCAACTGCTGACAAATAGCCAAGAAAGAAAGCTCTCACTGCTAGGGATATATCAGTAGCAACCAAGATACAAAGAATGCAACTGGCAATGACTAAGTATAAATCATCAGTACCGAAGACTATCACAAACTCAAATTGTTAGTAGATCATATATCCTATAAGCATATACATCATTGATAAACTACTTACAAGTGGAGATAACTGCATCCGATAGCATACAAGAGAGTATGAACATGAACCAAGAGTCCCGCTATCCCAAAGAACCAAGCTCAATTGCATGAAGATTCCAAAGCTTTAATCTCAATATCAAGTAGCTCCCACTAAATCAAATCTGAATGTCAAATGAGCAATACAAGCTTGAGACATCCAAGTGTGTGACCATCTGGAACGTAAGATACATCCTGAAGCATGAAACCCAAGTAAGTCTTCAAACTTGTAACGTTAATGACTAAAGCATAAAGCCAAATCTCCAAAGAATCCAATGTAGCTCAAATCCAAGTGATAAAGCCATCCATAATCATATCTGGGTGTCCAAGTATCAATGCTAAACATCAATGCATGTAAGTGGTATACCTGAATAGCATCAAGCCTCAATAGACATAAAGTTACTATTAATAGCTTTCTACCCAAACTAACACTATAATAATGAAATTTCGTGCTAATCAAGATCTACACAATCTAAGTAGCATCCCAAATCATAATTATAATATTCGGGTACCAAAATAGCATCATCAAGACATTAAGCATGCATAATGAAACTAGAAGTGTTCTATTCTATATGAAATAGAGAATTGAAAACTACACAAAGTCAAGTCTACGAGTACTCAAATCTCTAGTTCTCGTCACAATCTTTATTTCTAGCTATAGAACACTTAAACAAGATATCATATACAAAACTTATGGCCAGAATATGAAAGTGCTATCAAGCTGCCATAGTTGTCCATAACTTCTACGACATGCTTTGTATGCACTCAAAATTGATAGAATGGCATTCTTAGCTCAAAAATCACTCAATAAGGCTCAGCTAAGCCTTGGAAAGCTCCTCGAGAAGCTGAGAGCAAGTTGGAATAAGCCAAGAGAAGAGAAGGCTCAATGCATACCTTGGGAGGAAAAAACAATGGCTGCCATGAAGCCTTGAGAAATAAGCTTTGAAAGGATTAAAGCAATGGATGAAGAAGCTCCTCAAATGATTGGCTTTGATACTAGTTAAAAGGTAGAGTCTGATGGAAGTATACAAGTGGAAGCAAGAGCAAAACAAGAGCTATGGAGGATGGAGCAAGAGAGAAGAGACAGTGACAATTTTAAAAATCAAGTTAAGAAGCAAATAAATATACAGATTATTTATATCCACCATAGCTTGCTTCATCATTTATTCTTTCAATGATGATTTTAACAATCACATCAAGAAACAAACAAATATACAAATTAAGTGCCCAAGATCACATGGAGGGGGAGATCACCTCTCAAATAAATTCAATAATTATTTGAAATAACATGGAATTCAAAAGCAATTTATATGGAGGTGTATTCCATGACAACATGGTATTGCTAAAAGAAAGAATAGGCACATTCCAAAAATTGCACGAGCCTTGAATATACCTCATTATTATTGGACTAAAACTCTCTACATTTGTGTATCAATAAGAGTCCCACTACTACAATGCATGATGTAATACTAGAGGAGAAGTTTACTGGCAAGAAACTAGATTTATCACGTGTTAAAGTATTTGGATGTATTGCACATTACATCTTCGTAATGAGCTAAGAAAGAAGTTGGATCCAAACACTATAGAGAATGTGTATTTGTTGCCTATTCTCTTGAGAAAAAGGGTTACATGTATTATAGTCAAGTTACATGCAAGTTACAAGCGAGTAGAGATGTTATACCTGATAAGATGGGAAGTTTATATGTTGCTAAAAAATATATTGTCATAGATTATGTAAAAGAAAAGGTTATTGCAAAAAATCTGGGTCCACAATCACATACATTGAGTGGGCTAGAAGAGTCCTATTCTAGTAGGTCTATTGAGAGACCTTGGAGTGATAGGTTGCATGCAAATAGCACTTCTACAAGTATAGAAAATGCATCACAAAAGGGAAAAGAAAAAGTGGTTGAGCGACTTGGTATGCCAAATGTTTCTACAAGCTATTAACCTATAGATGGTGAATCTAATGATTCATATCAAAGTATGGATGAGGAGTTTGATATTCCAATTATTCATACACATGGTATAAGAAAATCCATGGTTCATGTAAAGGGATCATAAAGTGCTCCACAACGCAAGTTAATAAGAGTAAGGTATCTAGTAAACAAGTTGATGTTTAATGGTTATGTTGCTCACCATTATGCATATATAACAAAGGTTATAAAATCTATTGATTCCCCATGTTTTGAGAAATATATTGGCCATGTCAATTGGCAGAAAGCCATGGATGAAGAAATGGCTTGATTGGATGTAAATTAGACTTGGGATTTTGTGCCATTACCTGAGGGGAAGAAAGCTATAGGTTGCAAGTGGATTTACAAAGTAAAACATCATGCAAATGGAAGTGTAAGCATATATAAATCAAGATTAGTTGCAAACGGTTATGCATAGACTTATGGGATTGATTATAAGAAGACATTTGCTCCAATGGCAAAGATGGCAACTATGAGAGTTGTCATTGTAGCGATTGTAGCAAAGATTGAGTCTTGTATCAAATGAATGTAAAGAATACATTTTTGCATGGTGATTTGAAAGAAGAAGTGTACATGGAGCAACCATAGGGTTATGAGAGCAGGGCTCACCCCAATTATGTACGTAGGCTATGCAAAGACTTTTATGGGTTGAAATAGACACCAAGAGCATGGCATGACAAGATAGCACAATACTTATCTCTATTGGTTTTCATGTTGGAAACATAGACCACTTTTTATGGGCATCAAAGTGATATGGGAATTGTTGTGGTTACCTTATATGTGAATGATTTGATAGTTGGGGGTGATAATGTGCAAGATGTGGAGCATGTGAAGAGTCTTCTCGAGTGAAAATTTGGCATAAAAGATTTGGGAGAGCTAAAGTACCTTCATTTAGTTGCACATCCATCTTTTCAGTTCATATCAGAGTAGGAGTGTGGGATTGAAAGATTAGATTGAGGAGCACGACAAATTGAGATCTACAACAAATAGAAAGGTTGCTATCTGCCATTAAATTAAGTACAAATCCTCATCTAATCCACCTAAAACATGTACATGGAATTGTACAACCAACTGGAGCTTGGATGTGAGGCATTGGTGCTCACCTCGAATGCATTTTGGAAGCCATGGAAGGTTGCAAAAGGATGTATCATAGCAAGTTTTTGATGGCCTTTAGGTTTGAATCAACCTATGTATTGATTGTCAAAAGCAAGGGGGCTACTTTAGCTCAGGGCCTGCTTGAGTAGGGGGCTTGCCTACAAGAAGAAAGCATAGGGGCAAGTTGTTGGAAGCACGAGGTCTATTTCTTTGAGAAGTAGGGGCCTTATCCATGTCTATCATAGAGAAGAGAAAGATAATATTTTTTTCCTTGCCTTGATTACTTAGAAGTATGAGCTCAAAGCTCTAAGTCACAATGTGTGCTATATGAGGATGTGCCTACCACATTCGTCATCTCATCAATGCACATAAGAGATCCACACATAATTTTGGTGTTAGTAGTAGCTGATAGTTGTTGTTCATAAATAATAAGCTTTTTAACTAAATCTTAAAAGCCTTACTATAAAGGCTTAAAAGTAACCCCCTTTGACTTGATCTAGCTCCACCTTTTGCATTCACATTGAAGGAAAGATGAACCATTTATTTTGTAGCTCTATGTTTACACTTGAGAAACTCTAAACTGGTTATTTTGAAATTCGCTCACAATTGCTTGAGTTCACAATATAGAGAAGATTAATAGACTAGTTGTTTTGTGGGTTAAAGGCCGGTTTTAAACCATTTTTGGGTGTTGATTTTTGAAAGGGAAAAGTGTCAAAAAATTTCCCAAAAATCTACTATGGATTGACCTTGTCTAGGAATTCATTCTTGGCATGAAAAGTATAGAAAACTGATAAGAAAATTGGTTTATTTTAGACCCATATTTTGATTTTTTTTGGGTTATACGGGCATTGTTTGAGCATCATCTTCATTGTTTCTCATTGGACAACTAATTTTTTACATATGGGTATGATGTATGGGTGCACGTGATATCAATTGGACACATGTATGATAGTCATAGCCATAGAACTAAGTTTATGTATATTTTATTGGGCATTTTTTATTGCTTTTTGGTCTCGATTTTGAGCAATTGATGGTTGCACTTGTTCATATGCTTAGACAGTGATTTGACGTATTCCATACTATTGGTTATTTCTGAATTTTTG
The DNA here is from genome assembly GCF_053477565.2 of Lygodium microphyllum. Lineage (NCBI taxonomy): Eukaryota > Viridiplantae > Streptophyta > Polypodiopsida > Schizaeales > Lygodiaceae > Lygodium > Lygodium microphyllum. The sequence continues at coordinate 74,050,922 of NC_141138.1, read as the reverse complement.
GATATCATAATGTCAAAAACTGCACAGATTATGCAGATTGGTGACAAATTGACTAAGGACAATTATAATGATAGTCCAATAGTAGGGGGAATTTTTTTATGAAGAGATGTCTATGGGATCTCATTATAGGTGAAGATGTATGCCTAGAACTTCTTGATGAGTCCAGAAAGAATAGAAAAATAAGTACAAGGATTGGACAGGTAAAAATAGGAAGGTCTTGCATTGGATATCTATATTTATCTTAGAGACATTAATTCCACACATTAACAAAGCTAGCATATGCAAAGATGCTTAGGAAATCATTGAGAAGATGTATGGCACGTGTACAAAGGCCAAAAATATACAACTAAAGCAGGGGAAGAAGCACGAAGTGCCAGGAGCATATCATCCCAGCCCCCTACAAATGCATCGCATTTTGCGCTGGCTATTCGTGGGAGCTGGGGGTTCTTCAATAGTACTCGAGAGCACTTGGCAATGTCGAGGGGGCTCCGGTACAGCCCTGATGCAGCCCTGGAAGGTACCAATGGAAGTCCAAAAGCTCGGGGAGGAGGCAGGAGATCAAAACATACCTGCAAATGAAGATGCCATGGCTGCCATTGAAGCTTGGGTTGAAGCTCTTCAAATCCGGGCTGAAGAGAATGCCGGGCAAGCTCCAATGCCTTTGCTTTGAAACCAGTTGAAAGGGAAATGGAACCCAAGAGGAAGAAAGCTTGGCAGTGAGAGTTATGGCGGATGGAGAGCAAGAGCAAGAGAGAGAGTGAAACTCAAAGTGGAAACTCCAACAAGCACAATGTGTGGTCGGGCCTTCCTTTATACAAACCGTCATTAAAAGAATAAAGAATAAGTGACTATGACGGGCGTTTGCCACCTGCAGTGTACCTTACCATGCAAGTGGGTGTACAAGTTGAAGCATACCCCTAGATGCCCCAAGCTTTCCTATTAGGCCAAATTGATTGTTAAGGGTTTTAAATAGGAGCATCGTATTGACTTCGAGGAAGTTTTTTCTCCTGTAGTCAAGATGACTACCCTACACCTGGTACTAGCATTGGTTGGTAAGTTAGATTTGGACCTTTATCAAATGGATGTTAAGATAGCTTTCTTACATGGGGACTTGCATGAGGAGATTTACATGCAGCAACCTGAGGGCTTTGAGAAAAAAGGCAAGGAACACCTAGTGTGCAGATTGAGAAAGAGCCTTTATAGCCTTAAGTAGACACCTAGGGAATGGTACCACAAGTTTAATGCTTTTATACATTCATAGGGCTATGCATGCGGTGATATGGAATATACTATCTTTTGGAACAAATATTGTGAAGAGTGGATTTTGTGCATATGTAATATATGTTGAGATGGTGTATCCTAGTGCCAATTCCTAGGGTGTACGAGAGTCATAATGGGCCACAACAACCTATAAGATGAGGATTTCTCCCTTTGTTTGTGTTATAAGGTGCTAGCCACCTATATATTCGAATAATCTATTTGCTTTGTGTCGAGAAGGGCATCATGTTGGACTACAATCTAGATATTATATCTACAAATGTGTTCTTTCAATAAATCAATAGACATATTGTCTATATGCTCCTGTGACCGCAAGGCCATGGGGTTTTTTGGGTGAGTATAGGAGGCCCAGCTAGAGCCCTAGAGCTAGTGTCGAGTCCATTTTTAGTCCCGACACACATATATCAAATCCTCATCATCTACATAAGCTTCTACTAGAGCTAACGGATATGGAATGATCTTTATCTTAGTCAAATAATCTTGTATGGACTATCCTTTCTTGTCCATTGTGTTAAAGTTTTTCTTTAATTGAATTCTATGACCATTGCATCAAAGATATATAAAGACATCCAATGCAACACTCTTCAAGCTCGTTCCATCCATGCATGATGTGCCCTAAGCTGATAAGCTATTGCATTCTTTTCAAGAAGCTTAGATTTTAGCTTCCACACCATTGACTAGGTCCCATTAGCCTTTTCCAATGAGAAAATTCTTCATTTTGAATTTCCAAATATCATAATTTATTTTTGTATAACTTCTCACCCACTATTTGTATAATGTTATCACCCCTCTCAGCATTTTCCATGTCTACAACTAAAGTAACTCAATTCAATCTTCTAGGTATAAATGCCTAACTCCCTACATGCACCACTAGTCTTTTTAATGAGTCACTGCTTGCATAACACTTACGCAATACTTATACATTCTGAACTTATTTTAGTTCAACTCATTTCAATCATGGAGTAGCTATCATTTAATCAGCGACATTTGAGAATCCCAATTACATAACATAAATATGCTTCCTTTCAACTAAGAGAGTTCTACTTTTGAGTAAATCCAGTAGTATCTCTATTGTACTAGTAGTATATTAACTTAATACCCTACTTTGTATAACTAAACATTTGACACGACACCCAAGAATATTATCATATCATTGTAGGAATTATCTTTTTCGTAATCATTTTGCAACCAAGTTGTCCAACAGTGAATATACAAATAATCTATGGCATAGCCTAATCAACTCAATGATATCATGGACATATATCACCTTTAATGAACCCCAATACATATGTGTATAAGTATTATTGCTCATACATTTTTTAACCTCTAGTCTAGTTATAGTATAAGTAGCCAGCAATCCATTGAACAAGCCTCATATAAGTCATACATTTCATATGTGAGAATGTTCTCTCTTCTTCAACTTTATCATAAATTTATTCATCAATGATGTAGGGATTTGAATGGACATGCATTCTTAGAGCAAGTAGTCCATGATAGATAGTTAAAGTACAACCATGTTTATGCAGAAGCAATTCAATATGCTTCAAAGCTTCATTAGTGGGCAACATCTTGTAGGCAAATCAATTGGCGATTTTGTAAAGACAATTGATGTAGCATATCCTCTGTTAATGGTTTCAAGTACTCTTTTCAAAGCACACCAAGTTGGGAAGGTGTTAACCCTCAAACGAACGAAGGTGGAAAATTCGAAAAAGCTAAAGCAAAAGACAAAGACAAAGGCCAAGGCAAAGAGAAACGGAATACAAAGACGCACAAGGAGAAGAGTCCTAAATAAGGGAGAAATGAGCGCAAGGAAAAGTGCAAGTCAAAACTTTTGTAAAAGAGCGCAAGCGCATCATGGTTCAATTCAAGGAGCGCCGGGCTCGGTGCAATTTGTAAATGTAGACAAGCGGTGGAAAGGAAGCTAGGAAGATAGAAGGACAATGGGAAAAAGGGCCTAGGCTACGACCGGCCATGTAAAAAAGGGGAAAAGGGAATGACCGCCCAAAAGGGATTTAGGGTTTTGTATATAAAGTTGAAAAGTGAATGAGAAGCTCATTCTTGTGTGTGGCCAAAAGTAGCTCTCCTCTTCTTCTTCTTCTTGCTTGCTTGAGCTTGTGCTTGAGAGAGGGAGTGTAAGAGTGTGAGGGAGTGAGTGTGTGAGGGTGAGGGACCGAGGAGGAGAAGCTCTCCATCTTCTCCTCTCTTCTTCTCTTCTCTTGTCTTGCTCGTGGCAATGGAGCTTGGAGCGTGGAGCTTGAGGATGGAGCTTGCTTGAAGCTTGCACTTGGATCGTGGAGCTACCAGAGTGCGCGAGAGAGGAGGTAACTTGAACGGCACGGAGGTAAGCTCACTACGCCCTTAGATATGGATGGCGCGTTGGTTATGTGAGAGGTAGCCATTAGTGCTCGGCTTGGAACACTTGAAACAATAAGCAGTCCGTGGGTCTTGGCAGTTGAGCAAAAGCTCCCACATTTTGGTTCCGTTTTGCCGGGACCAACAGATTCAAGCCTTGAGTGCTTGCGCGCTTCGAATTGAGCATCAAAGTAAGGGTTTCCCCGAACCGGTGCTTGAGATAAGTAGGAAGTGAGGGGGTTGAAGATGGTATTTGATCTCCTTAGGTTTGTTGTTTTGTTTGAGGTTTATGTTGTGAGATGGAGTAGTGTAGGTATTTACTTTGTGATTTGGATGCATTAGAGTAGGAGAAAACAAAGAAAAACAAAGAAAATCAGCATTAGGGTTTCTGTTGTCAAAACAAGGAAAGAGGGTTTGATTTGCTTGCCGATTTGCATTTTGGAGTTTATTGGCTATTCCAGGTATATATAACTCTTCCCCTCCATCCATAGCTTTGATCTGGAGATATGTATGACAGGCCGTGACCTGAATCGTGTGATTCGGGTGATTTATCATGTCAGCAAAAAACGCGCTGCGCTTGGAGTGTCTGAGTGACGGCGATTCTGGGCCAAGTCCCAGAAGTGGCCCTCGGCCCACTACCACTCGGACCACTTGACTCAGCCCACCTAATTCGGCCCTTGGCCTGCCTCGGCCCGGCCGACTCTGCCCAAAAACTCATTCGGCCCGTCCGAGCGACCCACTTGGCCCGGACGACTCGGCCCTCGGACATCTAGACTCGGACCGGCCGATTTTGACATCCGGACCAGTCACATTCGGCCCTTCCTACTTGGCCCTCGAAAGGTCCGAATCGGGCATTCGGCCCCTGTAATTCGGACTTGTTGGGCCGAATTTAAATTTTCTCAAATTTTAACCTGAAGACAGTGAAATTAACCGAGAAACCATACAGAGCCGAAACCATATTATAGATCGATCACTGGGCTGAAACTTAGAGCAAGTAGTTCAAAATTTGGCTATAAATGGTCCTCCAAATTCCACATGGTGTTTACTGTAACGGCCCTGCGGGCCGGGGGGGACTGCCCCCCCCCCGACCCCCACCGTAGAGGCCCCCTCCGCACCTCCCCCAAGTAGGTTGGAGAGAAAACGCGCGCCGTGACAGGTCCTACAAATCGGACCCTAGTGTAGTAATGGCTCTACATGAGCATGGATTCTCACTTGCAAAAGAGCAACCAAAAGCCCATACCCAAACAGAGAGAAACAGAGACCCTAGAACATCAATGGGCCAATCTAGCCATCAAGGGCAAAAAGGCCACACCACGAGAACACAAAGACATTGTGTTCATACCATGTCTAGTCAGAGCGAAATGCAACATCAGCAAGCTACAAATGCCAAGATGACTAGACATGACACTCTTGATGAGAAATGTACCTTGAGCAACACTACACAGACAACCCAAGACATTGGTGGAGAATCCACGTCTGGTCATGCAAGTGGGAACTCAAGGGCATCTGTCAGAAGGCGGTTGTGGTAGGCATGGTAGAGTGTCCTCTCATGGTTAAGGGACTAATCTGAATGCATCTTAGAATGTGAATAATCAGCACATACAAAATGCTAGAGGTGGTGAAAACTTTTGAGAAAGGGGGGATCCAACTCTAGAGGCAAAGGTTCATGACAATCTCATAATGTGCAAGATAATGAAAATAATAATAAGGACTGCCACTGCTATGGGAACTATGGGCATATTGCTAAGAAATGCTACAAGGAGCAAGTAAATCAAAGAGGCAAGCAACATGTACATTATGCTTTGTCTAGGCATGCTAAGAATGCTACTACCTATTCTATCTCTAGAAAAATGCCACTAAGGTTGATAAGTCAAATGATTTATGGTATATTGATTCGGGATCTTCTAATCACATGACTTTGCATGTCCCACAAGCTCAAGGTCAAGTGTAAGTAAGACTCTGTGTACATCCAAATATACCAAGAGGCTCCCACTAGAAGTAAAGTCAGATGCAAAGAGAGCAAGCAACGCTCTAATACATGGAGTACATAGCATCAGACATGCCAAATCCCAGTAGGGAACATCCGGAGCATAAATCCCAAGCTATCTCAAACCTGTAAAGCATAAGCCTAAAAGCATTCAAAGAGCATGTAACTGACAACCAAATGTAATGCCCAATAGATCCAAAATGCTCAAATACATCTGAAGACGAAGCTCCAAGTAACTATCAAGCATGGGCAGACCAAGTGAAACCCATATCTGATCAAAGCATAAATGCAAGAAGCCTAAATGTCAAGCAGTGACAATAGGCATAAACTAGTCCAAAGCATGCCAACTAAAGCCAAATGCCAGTGAATGATGACCAAGGTAGAACCTATTCCAAGCTCAAAAGCATTCCGAAATCAAAAAGAAGCCTCTAACAATCTCCAAATACATCGATATGATCATTCAATCCTCCAATAAGCACCCCGGATCCAAAAACTAATGCACACACCAAGTAAATGAGCTTCGGCCCACTATATTACAACAGCATATTTACTGTTAAATGAAGCTCAATCGATGCCCAAATATACTCCAAATTAGTCCCAAAGCATAGACATAGCATCCCATAACATCCAAGCATCACCGATCATCAATAGGCATCAAACGGGCAAGAAGCATCAAACAGTAAATGTCAAGTACTGCCCTGTTTGTTTTGACAGTCCTGGGACTATGTATACAGCAATGGCTAAAGGGGGAAGCACTCAAATTGATCACGGGGAGCCAAGAACTAATGCTGGGGAGTCCAACAATGATCAAGAATGTTGCCAAGAGTGCCAAGAAGCCGGGGAAGAAGCGGGAAGTGCCAGGAGCAAATCATCCTAGCCCCCTAAAAATGGGTCGCATTTTGTGCTGGCTATTCGTGGGGGCTAGAGGCTCTTCAACAATGCTCAAGAGCACTTGGCAATGTCGAGGGGGTTCCGATGCAGCCCTGGAAGGTGTCAATGGAAGTCCAAAAGCTTGAGGAGGAGGCACGAGATCAAAACATACTTGCAAATGAAGGTGCCATGGCTGCCATTGAAACTCGGGTTGAAGCTCTTCAAATCTAGGCTGAAGAGAATACCGGGCAAGCTCCAATGCCTTTGCTCTAATACCAGTTGAAAGGGAAGTGGAACCCAAGAGAAAGAAGCTTGGCAATGAGAGCTATGGCGTGTCAAGATTCGCGTGGTGGGGGGAGTTGCTCAAGATACTACACCGAACACACACAGAATGCATAAGGAGAAGCTCACTCAAGAGACAAGAAGAGAGATGGAGGCCAAAACGTTTTCTTGCTAATTTCTTCTTCTTCTTCCACACACTTTACAATGTACACAAAGTATAGATAAGATACAACATAAAAGGAAAGTGGCCTCCTAAGTCAAACAATGCACAATCGACTACACTAGTCGACTGGCGCTATAACTATGCCAGCTGTAAATAGGTGTAACAACCTGAATATAATAAGTAATGAGTCAGTGGTGTTCCCTTTCCTGTAACAGCATTCAGCATATACTGCATAACAAATAGACGTTTATTTTTGTCTTCATTCTGTCGTGAAGACGATGCATAGTTTCCTTGCTGCAACTTACCACTGCGGATATCATCTTTCTTAGCATAACATTGGACTACAATATGACATGTTTTGCCACAGTAGTGACACACAATACTAGAGTTGTTAGAACCTTTGTTCTGCCATCCACCTCTTCCTCTAAAGCTCCCCCTACCTCTAAAGTTACCATGACCTCGTGAAACCTGCATATCGCCAAATTGCTGATTCAATCTATTTTGCTGGTTTTCACTACCACGTCCTGTACCACGGCCTCTTGAAGAGAACCTGCCATGTCCCCTTCCTGAACTGGAGTAGAAAGCTTGGACCTGTTCACTACTTCTTTCAGATGTCTCACTCTGCATGTTGATCTCTTCAGTGATCATAAGGGAGACCAACTCATCGAAATCTGGAAATGGCTTTCTGACATATACGGAAGTTACAAAAGACTTCCAAGCCTTTTCATTGTTAAGTCCACCCAAGGTAGACGACACCAAATCATCATCATTGGGCATTGCATCAATCGCTGCTAAGGCATCTGCAATGCTCCTTACCTTCAGTGCATACTCATTGATAGACATCTTCCCTTTCTTCAATGTATTCAACTCTTGCTTGAGTTAAATCTTTTGTGCCTTTGTATTTACAGAAAACATACTTTCAAGTATGGTCCAAGCTGCATATGAATTCTCTGCATTTCTAATGTGTCCCAGCATATTATTGTCAATTATTGCAGACAACCAATACATGACCTTTTTATCTTTTGCATTCCATTCCTTCCGTGCCTTTGTCTCTTCTGCAGTTGGAGGATCACTCACCTCCGGCTCCTTTTCTTCACCTGAAACAAACTCGTAGAGGCCTTTTCCAATAAGGAAGTTCGTGGCACGGAACTTCCATGATGGGTAGTTGTTCTTGTCGAGCTTCTCAATGATGGGGCTTCCACTGTTCTCTGCCATTATCACAAAATTAATACCAAACACCAAGCAAATTTTCTGCAACCCTCGACCTGTAGTGCACAGCAATACACCAGACAGCCTTTTTCACTGTCTGCTCAACAATGCATGCAATCTGTAACCAGTTTGCAGATAAACCTTGTGTTTACTCGCTAGTAAACACCTTTGAGCTTACAGATCTAAAATCTGTAACCTGCGCACCCACTTTCGGTCAATACAGTCAAAGTCACAGTGTACCCTGAAACTGCTGTCCGCAACCTTGCGGCTCTAAAACGGGGCCTGAAACGGCCTTAAACACCCAAAATCTACAGAATATACAGCGCTCTTTGCGCACACCAAATCTCACTACAATCTGAGATTTTTGCTCTACCCTACTTCCGGTGCCTCCACAGGCACTATCCAGGAGAGAGAGTGGAAGAATGGGAGAGCTTCTTACCCGTGGCTTGCTTGCTCAAACCTTGCTTCTTCTCCTTCGCTTCAGCCTTCAAAATCAGCCTCTCTCAGTGGCGCGGCTCTGATACCATGTCAAGATTCGCATGGTGGGGGGAGTTGCTCAAGATGCTGTGCCGAACACACACAGAATGCACAAGGAGAAGCTCACTCAAGAGACAAGAAGAGAGATGGAGGCCAAAACGTTTTCTTGCTAATTTCTTCTTCTTCTTCCACACACTTTACAATGTACACAAAGTATAGATAAGATACAACATAAAAGGAAAGTGGCCTCCTAAGTCAAACAATGCACAACCGACTACACTAGTCGATTGGCGCTATAACTATGTCAGCTGTAAATAGGTGTAACAACCTGAATATAATAAGTAATGAGTCAGTGGCCATGTGAGAGTCATAATGACCACCGACGTACTAAGTGTAGATGTGTGGACCCATCTAACCAAGCGGTCCATCATTAATGTCCGCATGTGTTGAGCTTGTCATCTCAACATGGCGCATGGAGAGCAAGAGCAAGAGAGAGAGTGAAACTCAAAGTGGAAACTCCAACAACCACAATGTGTGGCCGGGCCTTCCTTTATTCAAACTGTCACCAAAAGAATAAAGAATAAGTGACTGTGATGGCCACCCGCCATAGTGTGCAGTGGCGGATGCTATCAGTATAGTAAAGTGTAGTAATACACAGTGTCGTGATGTTATGAGGACACAGTGTGAAAAAGTATGGAATGCATCATCATCCAAGTTCTTTATTAATCTAGAGAGTCAATGTGATCTGAGCCATTAGTATTAGTGTGAGTTACATGGATTATCCAAAAATACTAGATTTTTGGATAATTTTAGCCTATATTTGATATTATTTATTGTAAAAATCCAAAAAAGGTTTAAAAACTTCTAGATTAGGATGGCATGCAAAAAGGTAGTTGCTTTTTCAACCAGTTAGGAGATTTTTCATAGAAAAGACAGATGGACGAAATCACGCGTGTTGCGATCACTGTAAACAAGCTGAAAACTGCAAATTGAATTGAAAGACGAAGGAATGATCTAGGAGATCCGTGACCAGCTATCCTAGGGTTTTAACCCCCTTTCGAAGCCAGTGGAGCCATCAAATTTGGGTTCCTGGGCAATAGAGAAAGAGCTAATTTTTGTGATCCACGTTTTTTGTCTATGAAGGAGCTCCAGGAGAACTAATGCCTGGAGATTGCTTCTGAGTAGTGCAAAGATTCCAGGTTCTTTCAATACATATTGATTCAATTCATTGTGATTTGTTTTTGTCGTGTTTACCACTTGGGTATTCTCTATCTTCTCTTCCATCTTCTATCTCTACTTCCTTCTACTTCTGATCCCCGGTGGACTCAACCTTTCGATAAAAACCCCTCCGACATTGGTGAACCCAATGTGAAAGGTCGTCAGAAGAAGGAAAGACAAGATGGGAGAATCTTCGAATACATTCTCTAGTGATGTTTTGCAACAGTTGGTGCAAAATATGAATATGTTTATGCAGGTACAACAACAACAACAGGTGATGCAAGCTTCAACTCAAACAGAAAGTGTTGTGATGAATGCTTTGCAAGCAGTTGAGCGTGAGGTGAAGTTGTTCAATGGCAGGAATGTATTTGCATATGTACAAGCCTATGCTCAAAAGATGGAATTCTTTGGAGTGGCTCAATCTGCATGGAGCCGGTATTTTGTACGTGTTACTGTTCATGAACTGAAAGCACGGATTACTGAATTATACTTGCAGAATGTACACTAGGTAGCCTTCAAGAATACATTCAGAAAAGAATTTTACATTGAGGACACCAGTTTGATTACGTGCAAGACTTTTCAGGAATGGGTTATACAACCCAATAAGGATCTTGTGGCTACAAAATTGTTAAGAGAATTTGAAAGTCAATTTGAGCAGTTGGATCTCGTAGAACAACAAGCTCTTTCAAGTCAGAAAATTGAATTGTTTCTATAGGCAACTGATCCTAGCTTCAAAAGCTTGATAATTTGCTGGAGGATCAGACTACTATAGAGATAGGTTTGAAAATAGAGTGGAAACATGTCAAGGAAGCTGTTACTGCACTTGTGAAGAAGCATAGAAAAAGAGAAAGATTGCATGTCTCTATCTTGCCAACTGTTATGGGCAAGACAGTTGATGTATCCAGTAAACCACCTACTTCTGTGGCTAACCCTATGGCTGTACCTGCTATTGTTCCCTTTGTTAGGGAAGATGTCTTGGATGAATTGGTCAAAGGGATGCAGGATCTTCAATTGAAGGTTGCAAAATTGGACAAAAAAGGACAAGAGGAAAGGGGATGGGCAGCAGCCCCTAAGCTTGGAAAAAGATGTATGTGGTGTGACAGTTTGTAGCACGAGAGAAAGGATTGTGCTGCCTATCAGGAGGCCTTAGCACGACAACTTATCTTTTGGAAAGATGGCAAGATCCATGCACAAGAAACAGGATTATCTCTTGCTTTGAATTTTGGAAAGGGAGGTATGCAGAAGTTGTTGGAAGACTTGGCTATCCGAAATGCTTATGCAACAGTACATGCTTCTACTTTTGGTTTACAGTTGGATAGAATGCATGGCCAAGTGATGGTTGGTCCAAAGACTGAAATATGGACACATGCTTTACATGTAGCTGAAAAGAGAAAGGTCACTAATAGTGAAATGTCTCATGCAGGGCAAGATGTTTGTGGAATAACTGGTTGGGAATCACCAATAGATGCATATTCAGTATATGCATATTTAGCAAAGGTACAAAACACGGATGTACTTATGGCGAAAAAGAGATGAAGATAATGCAGGGACATCTAAAAGAATGACAAGAAGAACTGTGGATCAGCCTAAAGCTGCAAATCAACCACCTCCCGAGCATATTATGGAAGAGGTCAGTCAAGAGCAAAAACAAGATAACAAAGAAGAGGGCAAAAAGAAGGGCAAGTAGCCAGGATATAAGTTGCAATCTGACATTGAGACAGCCACATATCTTAAGAAGGTTCTTGAAGAACGGATCTTAAATAGCCGGGTGGAATTTACCTTGGGAGAGGTACTTGGCATTGCCAAGCGAGAATTTCATGATGAGATCATTGACATAATTAAAAGGAAGCGTCAGTTTCTTGGTGATACCACTAGTGCATTGCTGCAATTTGAAGAGAAAACTGGTTTGTTGGGTATTTGGACTGAATATGAGCATGAAGTAAGTACTGGATTATCTATGCATGAAGCTACTAATCGATGGACAGCATGTGGAAAAGAGAAGAAAGTGGCTGAAAATGCATTGTCCTGTAGCAATATGCATGGTGGAGTAAGGCAAATGTAACAATATGGAGAAGAGACTCTAGGATTTATTCCTTGAAGTCACTACACAAGAAATCATTGGGCTAGAGCTACCACTGAAACGGTAGTGAAAATAGGGGAGCGTGAAACTCCTTGTGTTGCTTTACTTGACCATGGGTCTAAGATAAATGTCATTGAGCGTGGATTGTATGAAAATGGTGCATGGCCTGTAGACACTGATCATGGTTGGCAAATGAGGACTGCAAATAATTCTTCGGGGAGCTCTATGTTGCATGTCCTAGTGTAAAAGTGACGATTGGTGATGTACAGGAAGAGCAACACTTCTTTGTGCAAGATAATCCCTCATATGCAGTGATTTTGGGACAGCCCTATATTATAGGTGTGTGTATGGAAACAAAGGTGCTTGATGATGGTTCTGCTTATGCAAGAGTCAAAAGCAAGGATGGGAGAAAAGCAGTCCAATTTCTTACTGTTTATGTTAATTATCCTAGAAATCGGGATACGCTTCGAGAGTCTCCTTTGGTTCCAAATGCAAGGGAATTCAAAGACCCGGATTTTCATTAAGCACTGTTGTAATGCGGGGCTACAGTAGTGTTGTTCAGTGGGTGTACTTGCCTCCTCTTAATGAAATGAAGCATGTATTTACTATTGGTAATTCTCAGTTTACAGCAAACAGTTCATGTTGGTTTAAGCCTATGGAAGCTATGTGTAGGGCTGAATGCATATCTATGAAACGGGCTACTAAGAAACTAAGAGCATTGGGATTTTTGGTTGAAAATGATGGCATTTCACGCATCTTTTATGGGTTGAATATTACTGTCACGATGGCTAAAATTTCAGCAACTATACATGCAGAAAATGAGGCTGAAAACAGAGTGTTGTCAGTATGTTCTTTGGATATGTATGATGTTATAGCATTGTTTTCTCAGCAGGAAGGATTACATTGGGCTGAAGCACTTGTGGAGACGAAGTATAAGACAGTTGACAAAAAGATGAAACCAATTGCTTTGCCACTTCCACCAGAGAGTGAGGGTATGTATGAAAAAGTGTCAAGGTAGCCAAGCTTACGGGATCCTAAAGATATAGGTCATCAGTTTACATCTGAAACATTACATGAATTGAAAGTTGGTGCAGAAGGGTTTCTTTTACCTGCTGAGAGAGACTATTTTATGCGGATGTTGGCTAGACATGGGAAGGCATTTGCATTTCAACCAAGTGAAATAGGTTGTGTGGATTCGAATGTTGCCTTTCCTATGGTCATATTTACTGTGCCACATGTACCATGGAACTTGAGGCCTATTCTAGTGCCTAAAGCTTACTTGCCAAACCTGATGGATTTGCCAAATGAAAATATTCACATGAAGATCTCGGAGCCTTCTTCAGCCCGTACTCAAATCGTTGGTTTACTGTGCCCAAAAAGAATGGGGCTTTGAGATTTATTCAAGACATGCAACCGTCAGTAAAGTGACCATAAGAAATGTGGGTGCAGGTCATGTGGTTGATGAATTTGCAGAGGCTTTTGCAGGGAGAGGGATCTATTCTTTGGGTGATCTTTACTCGGGTTATGATCAGTTTTAGCTTGCAATTGAAAGCAGGGATATCATAACCATGAAGACTCCTTTGGGGTTAGTACGGATGTGTACTCTCCTACAGGGTGCAACAAACTCAGTGGCACACATGACAAATGCTATGAATAGGGTACTCAGGGATTTTATACCACAATTGACTATGCCCTTCTTGGATGATGTTCCAATCAAAGGGTGTGCAGTGGATGAAAGGAATGAAGAGATGGATGCTCATGGATGCAAACAGTTTGTTGTAGACCATATTGTGGATTGTGAGAGGATTTTGACATGTCTAGAAGAGGTGCATTTAACTCTTTCTGGACAAAAGTCTATCTTTGGAGTTGAAGAGGTTTTGATTGTTGGGCATATGTGAGGGCCTTATGGGCAAAGGCCATCACCAGCAAAAATAGATGGGATTGATAGAATGCGAGATGTATGCACGAATATATCAGAGGTGCATAGATTATTGGGTGCATGTGTGTTCTATTTGATATGGATTCCTCACTTTGCACATGTAGCCGATGCTCTTTATCAGCTTCTAAGGAAAGGTTACAAATTTTATTGGGAAAGGAAGCATCAAAAAGCAATGAAGAAATTGAAGCAACTCTTAAAATCTGCTCCTACATTGAGAAAGGCTGACTATTCACATGGAAAGCCTATCATTATTACTGTTGATACAAGCCCAATCGGGATTGGATGGGAAATTGGGCAAGATGATGAGAAAGGGCAAAGATATGCAATACGCTTTGGTACAAAAGTATTGACTGAATGACAGAGAAGATATCCACAGGTAAAAAGAGAATTATGGGGAATTGTGACAGCCCTTAAATGTGATAAGGAGTATTTTATGGGTGCTCATGTAGTGATTGAGACTGATTGTTTGCTGGAACTGGGTATGATTACTAGTTGTGCTACCTCGGACATTGTTATGCTCCGGTGGATTGCATACATCAAATCTTTGAACCCTAAATTTCAACATATTGCAGGAAGAGATAACCCAGTGGCAGACATGTTATCTCGCGCACGCTATGAGAATGAAGATGGGATGATGGATGAGGAGGAAGAAGATGACTTTCTTAAGGCTGAAAATGATGTTGCAAGAGTGACTTTAGTAATGCAAGGTATTGCTACAACATTAACAGAAGCTTGAACAACAAAGAGGAGACACTTTAGATGTTTTGTATCTTGTGTAGAAGTGTTTCTAGAAGACAAATATGCAGGAGAGTGGCTAAGAATTGGTCAATACCTCAGTACATTAACAAAGAGAGATGAATGGTCAGATTAGGAGTTTAAGAAAATCAAGAGGAAAGTGTATGGATTTTTTTTAAAAGATGGATACTTTTGGAAACATGCAAAAAGAAACAGGGTATGCCATTGTGAGTTTTGTGACAGAGCTTCACAAGTAAAAGTAATGCAAGAATTTCATGAAAGCTTGTGGGCTGGTCATAGAGGTGTTTGGGGTACTTTTACAAATATCAAAGAAAGATATTGGTGGCAGGGTATGTATAAGGATGTTGCTCACTTTGTGGAAACATGTACGACATGTCAAATGTATTCAACTGTGAGACATCAGGATGGATTGCAACCCACATATCCATTGTCTCTTCATTTTAAGTGGGTGGTGGATTTGGTCACAATGCCTACAGGTCTTTGGCAAATGAGGTACCTTGTGCTTGCTCATGAAGACTTGACTAATCAAGTGGAAGGGAGAGCTCTACGTACTAAGATGACAAATGCCGGATGTACTTTTCTCTTAGAAGAGATCTTTTGTCGATATGGCTGTGTGGGAAAAATTACGGTAGATAGGGGTAAGGTAGATGCAAATGAGGCTCATGATTTCTTTGCACGGTTGGGGATAAAGCTTGCTTTTAACTTCAGCCTATAACCTTGAAGGAAATGGCAAAAGTGAAAGAGGTCATCCACCTATTGTGAAGGCATTGGCAAAAGCATGTGGAGAGAAGATAAAAGAGTGGCCACGATTGCTCCCTTATGCTTTTTGGGCTGACAGAACAACTCATAGTGCTGTTACAGGATATATGCCTGTAGAATTGATGTATGGTCAAAAACCTATCATGCCGATAGAAGAGATGACAGTCACATGGAGTGTGTTACCTTGGGAGGAGGAGTTGAATCGAGAGGAGTTGTTGGCCTTACACATTAGACAGTTGGAAAGAAAGTCAGAAGACATAGAGGCAACAACTGCAAAGTTAAGGGTAGCAAGGATACAGAACAAGAAATGGTTTGACGAAAGACATAGACTGAGACCAAGAACCATACAAGATGGGGATTGGGTATTGGTTTATGATAGCAGTTTAGATAACCACCATAGTGCCATGCGTAAAGTTTCCAAAAGATGGTTTGGACCTTATGTGGTAAGACAAGTGTTTGATAATGCTACTTATGCATTAAATGAGCTGGATGGGATAGCCATAAAACTTCCAGTAGTAGGAAAAAGGATGCACTTGTTATAGACTACACATTGTTGTAGCAACATGCTCCCTATTCAAATTAGTGACACTTGTTGTATGTGATGATGGAGCTTGGAAAAATTTATTACTACCTAGTACTTTTAGGATATTGCTTGCTACCCTACTATGATATTAATCTTCTAATGCCAAGAATTAAAATGCCTAATGCCTTGTTAATATCACATGCTTCCCTACCCTTATCAATGTCACTTGCTACTTTTCCCTTTTCAATATCACTTGCTACTCTACCCTTGCTTAAGACAATGAAGGTGCATTGGCAGAATTGCAATTAATGTTGTAGATGGCAACGAATGCTAGTTACCATCAACAAGGAAGTGGATTACTATTCCTTGTGCTAAGGTCAATATGGTAATGAGCAATAGGTCAATATGGTAATGAGAAATAGTAGACTTAGACGATGAATAAACCAAGGAGAAGCTAATGATCAACAATGTGGCGATGAAGAATTGCAAGCCCTTTGTTGCATTTGATGTAGGCTTTCAGGAGGTTGGCTTAATGTGAGCCTTCATTTTGGATTTTTTCCTTTTTTTAAATTTTCTCTTTAAATAAGTAAACTCTCTAACATGAACTTACTTTCCTCAACACAGGTTTTCAGCCATGTTCCCCACAAGGACTCTCTTTCCCTTTCTCTCTCTCTTTCTCTATCACTCACAGTGTGAAATCCAATCCAAGCTCTTGCACATCTATGGAGGGTTACTTTCTTTCCTTGGATTTCCTCTCTCATTCCCTTCTCAAAAGATAGGTCTCCTAAATGCAAAGCACCTATCGTGCATTGTAAATTCTCAATATTTTTAATACATTTTCTCTCTTCATTCTTTATTCACCATCAAGTGTGTAGCATTCTTATTCTTTTAAAAGTTCTTCAAAATGATTAATTAATATTAATTACATTTGAATGCCAAATTATGAGCTATGCAATGAAATTTTTATTTCAAAAACCAAAAACAACACCTAAATAATGCATGTGTTTCAAATTTACACTCTCATACCCCTTTTAGTCCAGAATATGAAGTGTGTAAGCAACTTTACTAATGTGTCCTTGGACTTGGCAATTGAACCAAAATGTTGTGCTCTACAAAATCGATGTTAGGAGCATTGGACACATCCTATTGATTCAAGGATTTCATCACACAAAGCACATGGCTATCTCTCACCTAGCCTACTCCCATGCTCACAGGAATCTAACCAACATCGTGAAACCAGTTATCAATACTTACCATGTTATAGCCATTCACATTGGCAAGCTACACTCTAGGATCCATGCCCATACTTGCTCTTTATGTCCTTACTTCCTTTGTCACCCACGCTTTGTATCATTGCTTCCTTGTCACCTAGGTGCTTGTAACAAAACGAGAGGAGATGAAGAGATGGAGAAGAGCTTCACATTGTACTCCCTCACTAAACATCATATACTCTAACTCAAGATCTCAACTCATCATGAAGGGATGTAAATGAAGAGGAAAAAAGAAAATAGATGAAGCTTCATTGTTCAAAAATCTCTCACTCTACACACAGCCTCTCTCCTTCACTCTCACACACTTAGATAATAGAGTAGCAAGAGAGATAGGAAACAAAGTTAACATACACATGAATAGCCTGCTCTATTCTTTTTATCTCTTTTATACATGATTTTTAGGGTCAAGATTTTCCCATTCTCCTTGGGCATCCAACACTCTTTGTGGCCACATGATCAGTCTTCCCTCTTTTTGCATGTACCTAGACCTTACTTTTTTAAAAAAGTGTACATCCTAGTCTTATGGTGTTGCTTAATTTGATACAATTTTCATGAGAGGAAGTTCATCTCTCAATGCAATATCTGATTGATTTGTACAACAATCTTTTTTTCAAAAAATATGGAGCCTTTTACATTTATATTTAACATTATTTTAGAATATTTAAATAGATAGAGAGTTGCATAACTTAGGATATGTATTATGTAGAATATTATCACAGCTTGAAATCTAGGAATTGATCTTTAGCTTTAAAATGTTTAAGCATCCTTGAATGTGAATAGCCCCTTTTTGTGTGCAAATTGAGCATGTCTCTATCTTTAGAAAACTATTTCTATGTATCTTTATTCTCATCAAAGTCACCCCTTTATTTAATATAATTATCCTCATGTAGAGGTGAAGCATACTCTTCTTGGTAGTGCTTCTACTTTCTATCCTCCTACCTGCATGGTCAATGATAGGAGACTCAACTAGAGAGATTCCCTCATGTCTTGACAATGGAGCCAAAATGTAGGACCACTTTGCCTATGTGCCAAATCTAGACAGAAACATATATATTGATCATGCACCCTCTCAAGCTAATTTTTCTCATTGTCCCTCACAACATAAACTCTCCTACCATCTAATCTCACTCACTCACTAGGCATGGATAGTTGTCCATAGCCTAAGCAAGATGAAAAATACAAGAAAATAGTTGGATCAAGAGAACTTACCAAGTTTTTCTCTAGATGTCCATTGATGAGCTCCAAAGCTCCACATTCCCATGTTGACTATGCTGCAAGCTCCACATTTATCAATCCTCTATCCTTTGCATGCAAGAAGTTGATCTCCTCTACTTGTTCCTCTAAGCCAAAGAGAGTGTGTCCTCTCTCTCTCTCTCTCTCTCTCTCTCTCTCTCTCTCTCTCTCTCTCTCTCTCTCTCTCTCTCTCTCTCTCTCTCTCTCTCTCTCTCTCTCTCTCTCTCTCTCTCTCTCTCTCTCTCTCTCTCTCTCTCTCTCTCTCTCTCTCTCTCTCTCTCTCTCTCTCTCTCTCTCTCTCTCTCTCTCTCTCTCTCTCTCTCTCTCTCTCTCTCTCTTTGTCTTTGTCACACTCTCTTTCTCTCTATCTCTCAAACTAGGAAAAATCCCAAGAAGATGAGGAGAAGAGATGGAGGAGTTGCAAATAGGAAGAAGGAGAACAAACTTACAAGCTCAACTAGAAAATGCTCCCAATTCTCTCAACCTAGCTCACGTGCAATGTTGGAAGCAATAGAGATTATTGACATAGAGATAGAGAAAAGAGATGAGTGTTTGATTCTTAGTCATGTGGAATGCTTTTTAATAAGGTTTTTCAACCTTATATATGAAATTTCAATTTTGAACCCTGGATAAGACCTAATTTTCCATCAATACCCATTGCTCGTTCCTCTTAAGCCTACCCTAAAAGTCTTGTGACACCCATCAGACTATCTTTTTTTTTAAAGCCTAACTAGTGCACTTGTGTACTATTAAATGTGCCCTAATTTTACAATTCACATGGGAGGGAGCCCACCACTCAAAAAATTTGAATTTTATATTTCATGCCATCATGCCATATGATATTTCAATGTTAGTACATTTCTCATCTTTTGTTTAGTGTGATTCTTGTCTTTTTTTGCTACCTGTGCTTTCTCAAATTTTGAATTATTTTTCTAATTTTTAATTTGCTTCTTTCTTTTCTCCACTTTTCCTTTTTTCTTGGCCATTTTCCTTGCTTTTTTCCACTTCAGACTTGTAACTGGTTAACAAATGTTAACACTATTCTTGTAATTTGACACAAAAGTGGCTATAAGTCCCTTTAGTGGCTTAGGTCCTCTTTCACTATATTTGCAATAACACGTGCATATGATATCAAAATTTGATATGACTTTAGTAATATTTTAAGATAGTGGAATAAAAGGTTTGAAACAAATTTCATGTGAAATTTCATTTTCAACCAAATTTGGATTTTCAAAAATGCATGAAAATTGGTCAAAATAACACACTCAATGATACTATTTGGAGCTCTTAAAAAAGCCTAATAGTTTTTATCTAATTCCAATTCCGATTGCATACTATACATATCAAAGTATTGTCCATGAAAGTTTTAGCCCGATGAAAATATTTTTGAGATGGTTTTGATCAAAAGTACTAAAAGTTTTTCATTTTTTGCAAAAATGGTCTCAAAGGTGGACATAGAAACATATAGTTCTTAGCTTGTCTTGATACTTTTTTTTTTGTCATCTAGTATCTTTGGTGCATCACATTTCCCTCAAGCCATTTCTTCTTAATCTTTCTCATTGATGAGAAATGAAAATTTTTATAGAGGGTCCAAATTACCATGAAAGTGGCTTTTATAGAAGGTCCAAATCACCACAAAAGTGGCTTTTCTGCTACAAGACTAGTGTTAAATTTTGGTTACATTAAGAGGAAGATGAGGAGTTCTTGTTCTGAGAAAAAGGTGAGGAGCAAGGGTAATGAAGTACTATTCTTTATGGCCATGCCAAAATAAAAGGGGGATACCAAAAGTACTTAACCATAACAACTTACCTCTTTTAGAAGGGCACACTTTATCAACATGAGCATCACAAAAATGTGAGTCTTCTCATCTACAAAAAAAGGATCTATATTCTCAATATCATGGAGACAAAGTCTTTGATTGCCTCCATCCCCAAAGGACAATGGGAATGAAGCAAAGATATGATGGCCATGTTTGGGTGCAGTGCAAAACTTGCACCAAAGATAACTTTGAAGGTGTGGTCCATCATAGCTTTTGTACAAGATATGTGAGATGTTTTAATTTGGAGTGCTCCTATAATGGGCAGACAAAGAAATACAATGGAAGGAGAAGTTCAGGTAGGTACCCTCTAGTGAGATTCTAAGGTCAAGAAATGGGACTTTAGTATGTCATCATTGTTCCATTGTCCTAGAGTTCTTGGCTGTTTATGAGTTCTACATAAAATATTATCATTACCTAAAAATAGAACCAATATCACCGAATGTGCAATACACCAAGCATATAACAACCAAATGTTTTTAATGGAGTCTGCAAGAAGGATGTGTGAGATATGGATGCTTTAGTGAATCAAAGGGTAGGTCTAAATCTTAATGCAAAGTGTAAAAAGGTGGAGATAAGTTTTGCAAGGGACTTGAAAATGATTGATCAGTATGTCAACAATATCAAGGGTGAGTGTGGTATTGAGAACATGTTAGAGAAAGTCGCTCATCTTGTCCGATAAAAAAGATGAGTGTTTTTGTTGAGGTTGTCATTCATCATGAAATTAAATATTGTGCTAACCTTATAATTCTTTTAGATTCAAAGGACCATGGATATAGCTAGCAAAAATATAAAAGGGTTAGCTTCATCCCTTGGTTACAAGGTAGAACAAATATAAATTATCCTTACTTTTGACAACATCTTATTTCTGAATCAATTGGTCCATGTAAGGGAGCCAAATATTTTCAATATGTATATGATTGGTCTTGGAAGTACCTAGTTAATCAAATGAGATTTCTAGGTCCATTGGATCGGTTATTACAAATATACACAATAGATTTATAGCAGGGAATGAGAGATTTCCCTCTATAAAGTGTTTGGTAGATCTAACATCAACTATGCTAGAGGTATATATCTACTGACCTACATAGTCATACACTGAATAGCAAAATGTAATGTGAAAGAAGAGAAATGTGCAATGCAATTATTGTAGAAGATAGTGGTAGTCATAGGCTAAAGTATAAGAATGTCATTATTCAACACCCAATGTCTAGGGGAGGTTCAAGGCGTCCTTGAAGAGACTAATGTGGATGTCAAGAATGGGATGTTCATCAGACAAAACTAGTAAATTTTCAATCTTCATTTTTGGGAGTATTGGAGGGAAAAGCAAATTGTTGTGGGGTCTTTGTTCATGAGGCATGGGTGGAAGGGTTAAGGGTGTGTGCCTACATCATGCTTTAAGGATTGAAGCCAATAAAAGGATAAGGAGAGTTGACAAATATTATTATTTTGTTTCTCATGGTGTAGGGTGCTTGCCTAGGATTACTAAGGAAAATAGGAGCTTTTGTCCACCAACATCATTGTTGTGGAAGGTAGCCAAGGGGATATGTTGATTGCAAAGGAGACATCTAAACCAATTGACCATGGGGACCATACCAAGAATAGTGGAAAGAACCAAAAATTTGGGAGGAGCCTCACACACCCACCCATCAACACTTTTCAACATGTTGCTAACTTCGATGTCTCAAGCATGACCCCTGAGGACATGGAACAAAAACTCATAGAGCTACAAGAACAAGGAATAAACACCCTAAACTGATTGTTGGACATCAACAATCATACTAGATAGTAGCTTTCGAGACCATGCAAGTGAAGATGGATAGCATTTGTAGGATGTTGTTGTTACAATATCCTCATAAGATTCATTATTGGATCTTGTATAGTGATGCCTATTTGATTGCACATATATGTTGCCAATAGACATGCACATTGCTTAAACCCTCTTAATAACTAGAATGGGAAACGCACATGGAAATAGAGATTAAGAAAAAAATTTGTTAGTGGCTAAGAAATTGGACAAATATTAGACCAAGGATGACCCTTACAGCTTCATGCAATAGTTTGAGCAAGTTTGCAAAGCCAACAACCTTACAAGTGATGCCAAGCAAGTGTAAGTGTCCACACTGTGCCTAACTAAAAAGGGGTGAACCTAGTTCACTAGACATAATCACCGAGAAAGCCTCATTCATATTGTTATTGGACCTCTTTATTAAACTCCTTGCAAAATTTGATTACAATGATAACCTCATTATTCAATTGATGAGCATTGAGTAGTACGAGGAAGAGAGCATGTAGGACTATGTCTCAAAAGTGAGGAGCCTCTTTAAGCATATCTAAGTTCCCAAAAGACCCATTGCCAAGGTTGTAAACTAAAGCCTTCATCAAGGGTATCCGAGATGAAAAGATTTATAAAACCATGGTAGGAAACTTGGTTCTTAATTTCTCCACCATGAATGACATACTTGATGATGCAATCTACATTGATGGCCTGTATTAAGAAAAAAGGAGAGATAAGAAAGCCATATGTAATAGATGAGACCTTCAATTAAGCCACACTGAGGTTGAAGCACACAACATGTAAAACATTATGGCTAATTTTAAAAGAAGTAGCAATAAGAGCTCTTAAAGATGGTGGAAATCCTAAAGCTATCTCGAACTTATTGCCAAAGTACATTGTGTATTCATTACAGTGGAGATCACGTTCCTTCAAAGTGCTCAAGGCCAACACACGCTTGCACAAATTGTGGATGCTTAAGGCATGAAGTCACTTACTATAGTGCTCATGAAGACTCCTAGAAGACTCATTTAGTAATTTTGGCACAAATTTTGACACCATCATCTTAAGTTAAAGGGTCATTTCTCTTCATGAAGTGGTGAGCTTGGATTTTCAAAAACAAGAAACAATCCTTTTTTTCAAATGAAGTTGACATTCCTAGAGGTTTTTATGCATGCTCAAACAATTAGAATTTTCAACTCTCTATGTTATGATTCACCAAGCTAGATGATTTTGAAACTTCTTTTGAAAATCCCTAATAGGTTATAAGGGCAAAGATATAACCTAAATATGATCAATAGACTATGGGCATTTCCTTGTATTGCTATATAAATACACATTGAGTACTTTATGTAGGTCACAATATACAGGATGATGGTAACTTGTAAGTTTGAGGTTATTATTGCAATCTTATGTGTCATTTTCATGTTAGAAGAAGATATGAAAAGATATAAGCTTATAGTAAAAATGTATAAAATCAAGGGAGAAGATTTGAAGACATATTACCATCTTACGGCATCCAAAATTTGTCATCTCCAGGCTCATTATTTGGGCTATCTTTTTAGTAAACATCCAAAATCATACCATCCAAGCTCAATAAGTTGGATGATTTTGAAACTTCTTTTGAAAATCCCTAATAGGTTATAAGTGCAAAGATATAGCCTACATATGATTAACTAGACTTACCAAACACTAAGTTTATGATCGAGGCTTACCAACACTAAGTTTTAAAATAGTCATATCATCTTCACACTCTTTTTTAGATCAAGGCTTGCCAATTGCAACAACATTGTATGAAGTTTGATCATTAATTCTAGGCTAGAATAGCAAGTTGCATACATGGGTGTGGGAAATAAGCCTCATTCAAAGATTTAGACTCAATGGACTCAACCACGTGTACACTTTTGAGACTGATGAGGGTTTTACTTTAATGTGTTCTCCAAGTTCCATAATCATACCATATCCATCAACTCTCATGGCACTCAAATACCATAATGTCATCCGTCATGTTTACTTTAAGGATTGAAGCATCTCATAAACATATAGAAGCCTTAGTTTTGATTACTATAAAACCATTTTGAAATATATTAAGACCTATAACTACAATGTTTTGATTCAAACAAACAAGCAAAGGATGCCCTTCAAAACCAATTCGTAATTACATAAATGACTCGCTTTTGAAATCGGGCTCTCAAAACCAACCCCTGAACATTTTGTGGCTCACTTTTGGAATCAAGACCTCTAAACTAGACTTACTCATCGTATTAGGTTGTTTTGACAAAGCAAAACACCTTTTAAATTTTGCATGTCCCCTTCATAGGCACCCCTTTCTCATTGGCATCAACAATGATGGTGCAAAAATGTGATTCTTAAGCCTTACTTGCTCTTCTACTATTTTCTCTTGTGCTATCTCATTAAGTGTGCATATTACAAGCATGATCAAGGATAACGTGCCCTTAGCTTGCAACAACCAAAGTAATGGCCTTGTCTTCTTCACAAGTGGTAGGCTTGAGCGACCAGGACCTTTGTAGGATTGCATTAACAAGACATTAGTGATGGAGCTAAGAAGATCCTATGTAAAACCACAACTCTAGTAGCACCTGAGAGGGATATATTTGTGTATTGAGTATGATAATGCTAGTGATAATGAATTCATCTTCTTAGAAGTTCGCACATACACAGATACATATTATCAATGATCATGATCTATGTTTGAAGGAATGGCTTCTCCATTGTTTAATGTGAAGATGTAGGTGGGAAGGTCTTGATCTTGTGTCCAACCACAAATGTAGTGCCGAATAGGGAGCTACTTGCAACTTACAATATTGCTCCTCTTCTTCAAAAGCTAATGACAAAGTTGATCCATGCAATGGCAAGGAACATGATCTTCTACCATGAAAGGTAAGAATTTCAAACTTCATGGTGCTTAGATCCTCATCTTCTATCTTGACATCAAGAATTTGAAAATTGATGGTGCCATCAAAATCAAATAAATGTTTTAAAAAAGACCTATCCAAACAAAATTAATTAAGAATTAATTGACATTTATCATGTTAATTGACACATTGACATGGAGTAGCATTAGCAATTGATATATGGTAACCTATTATTCTTTATACTATTTAAAGTTAACATCCATCATCATGAAGGGACCATAATGTATATAAATATGGATGTTATGTTCATGTTCATTTTTATTATACACAATCATGAATTTGTTTTCTACATTGTGTGAGTTAGGTTTTATATGTTTATGAGATTTCTTAGGTTTTTCTTTTCATCTTAAACGTACAAATTTATAGCATCTTATGAAACCTATATAGCAAAATTTAACACCTTTTGTTATAGAAACCCATGGAAACTATGCATGTACCCTTGTTTTGTGGAAGTTAGCAATCCACATATATGTCATCCACAACTCTCTTGCTACTATGTTGATGTTCAAATGCATCAATAGTGCAAAAGTATGCAACATGAAGCCTAGCCTATCTATGTGCGTGCCAACTCTTCTTGATGCATACTTTTTCATGTTTGTACTTCAAGGTAGAGCTATTCATTAATGATATTTATGACCTTATAGAAGACATTCACTCCTTTACCACACATGCATATCATTAGTTATTTATAGGTAACTACTTCTCCCTCATACTCTTGATTATTAGCTTGGACATCATTTACTTGCTAGTTTATAGTTCTCTCTTTACATATTCTATTCTATAGGTAATGTATATGTGTGTCCTTAGGTTTTGATACTATAATTTCTTAACATTGATCATCATCAAATTTATTTCACATTAGTTATTTAAAGTAGATCTTCACACATTTAATGTGTAAATATGATTCCAAGCAAGCCATCTGGTATGGAGATTACTAAACATATTCATTTTGAATCCACTTCTTATTTTCTTCATATCAATGGTTATATTTGCTTGTGTGTCTTTATAATCTATGAGGTGTCCGTCAGTCTCAATCTAAGGTGCACCTTTTAGTAGTCCATCAGTAGCTTTTCCAAAATGACGCCGCCCGGCGCTCCCATGGAGTATCACGAGGTTTGTCACTTAGGCCCTACTAAGTCTACATCGCAACAAAAGAGTTTCAACCGACGAACCCAATAGGGTCGACCTGAATTTTCGAGCCCCTAAAATTAGACGAGTCTCCTAACAGCCAGCTAGCATTAGTAAATTCGAGTTCCCACTTCTTACAAATTACTCAAACTAAAGTAGCGGACTTGCCATTGCACTTGGTTCAAAGAGAATGGGAGACGGAGGGGAGTGTGGTACATCAATCCTCTTGCCCATAAGGCAAAATCCGATTCTGGCCCCTTAAAACAATGCAAGTCGATTCTACCTAATGACTAGTTGGTCAATTTATCATCTTCCTATTTCTATTGTCAATTTAGAAAAGCTCCTAGCTAACCTAGACCACCCTACCATTCAACAAACCCATCGGGGGTCACGCCCACCCACTTTCCTTTGATGATGGTATCATCTTTAGTTTTTTAATTACCTACATCACATTTATTGAAACATATACAACCAACTTCCTTAATTAGTCCATTAAATCATAGGTTCCTTCACATAATTTATTTCATGGACATGTATACAATTCAAACAACCTTTGAATAAAAAACAAATTCCTTTATTATATTGGAAGTTTATTACAATTTCCATCTTTCCGATCTTGTGGAAGATATACAGAATTCCACGAGGGTATTCTGTCCACCAAAATTTCTCCCTTGTAACTAGTATTAGGGTTCTAGGATCCCATCTTGGGTCACGAAGGGGCTCATCAGATCTAGGAGTAATGCGAAATTTATAGCCAGAGGCCCCCTTGGCATCCACATTTCCTACAACTCGAGACTGTCCCTATGGACAGACCTTTCCACTATGGAGCCGGTCTAAGCCTCTAACCATGATCACATCAATCAAAACACGTGTATTCAAGAGGCTCTAGGGTACCACAAACAAGCCAAGACTTTCATACCTCTTTTAAGGGACATATGCCCAAGATGGCAATGCTAAACACATATATGTGGAAGATCCGTGACAACCAAAACATGATCAACAAATCTAGATACAAGCAAGGGATACATGAGGCTGCCAACCTTGACACCTCTGGTAAGAAAGAGGTTGTCACATGTAATCCTCCATGGAGAATCACCAAAACATACATGATACATATCATCATCCAACTGTCCAAATGAGATAAGGCTTTTAGTCAAGGCTTAGACATGACATGCATCATGTAGAACAAATGAAGCACTAGTACCAAATTGCAATCTCACATCACCTATGCCAACAATATCACATACATGATCATCACCTAGTCCAACCAAACCTATAACAGTGCAGTAGGTATAAAATCAATAATGATATAGGGCAATATGGAAAGAAGTCCCTAAATTAAGAAGCCAACACTAAAACTCCAACAATCACAATGTGTGACCTGCCTTTCCTTATTCTATTATCATAGAAAGAATAAAGAATAAAGTGATAATGGTGGGAAGCTACCACTTGTACTATATAGGTGTGCCTACAGTAAGTACAACTAAATGTAGGCGGTCAGGTAGAGGCAGCCTTTAACCCCCAACAAAAACCTTCGTAGCCTCATTGCCAAGTGTACCACGGCTAAGATATTAAGGTCTATGCCTTGGTGTCACAAGACATCATTGGTTATCGCATCCAATGCAAATACCCAACTACTATGCAATCATTCTGATTAGGTGACTCCATCATTTTTGTTCATACCAAATAAGAAACCTCCATGCTACCCAACTTGGTGTCCCAAACACACACCCCTCTTGATATAATTAATGATGTAAGCCACAAATGTTAAATGTGAAAACCCACCTTTCTCTCCTCTCCAAAAACTATATAAGAAGGGGAAGGGAGCGCTCTAGGATTTTATCTCGTGCCAATTTTCCATAAATTCCACCATGGTCACACCTCCTTCCCATCCCTCAACCTCCTCTCTTCGAGGAGTTCTATAGCTTTCATGCTTTGGAACAATGATCCCAAAGCAAAGTGCAACCATAGCAAAGCAAGTCCCAGCCATGATGAGAGTGGAGCAAGTGGTTTGATTAATTGCACTAATGGCTTTCTTAACCCAATGGTAGAATGCTTTTAGTGGCCATACTTGAGTCATTAGAAACCTTAGGTTGATCCATGTGGGTCAATCCAAATGCTTCCTTATGAGGTAGACCTAAAAGAAATCTAATTGTCTATGTGTTCCAGGGGATCTAGCTAGTGACACTCAGGACAAGCAATTGGGCAACTACCCATTGTTGCTCCCTCGGTTTCCCATGTGGGTTTGTTTCATTACCTAAAGGCAAAGTGCTTTGATATGTGTGGGTATTAAGGGCACAAGGAAAAGGTCCCATAGCTTGAAGTAAGGTGTAGTGACTATGCCTAAGATATCTAAATCAAATGCACCAAGGTTTATGACACTAGATGATGTGAATTATGATGTCAATATTTTTAGTTTAAGGTAAAATAAGTTAAGCTCAGGGAAAACATTAGGGTTCAAGATGCAAGGCTAGAGTCCCACCTTGAAGGTCAAGTCTCACTTGAAGAACACTCTACTTAGAACAAGATGATTTGAATTTGTAAGGGCCTTCAAAAGGTAGTCTAGGATTGAATCAAGGTTAAAGATCCTATCTAACTCAAGATAAGGTTCAAGGCATAGCTCCATATGCCTTTTGCAATCACTATGATGGGTGCCTATTATAAGATCCGAGATACACGCCCGACTTTCTTATATACTTAAAATATATATGGTGAATATTATGCTGGCGCGAAGAGAGAACAGATGAGAGAAAAGAAAGATGTAGAGAGAGAGAGAGAGAGAGAGAGAGAGAGAGAGAGAGAGAGAGAGAGAGAGAGAGATTGACAACACACTAGGGACTCGAAGATGGGCCAATCCCTCCCCCTTGTGGAGTTATATTATTGATAAGGAGCAAGCTCCTCCATTACACATAAACCAGTTCTTACTTGTAGATATTGGAAACAAGATCATGGTTCCTTGCATGGTATACAACCGGCTAACACTTGCACAACTTGGAACTTGGCACCTTTTGATCCTTCTTGAGTCTCCTTCTCTCCTACACAATATGTGTAGGGCCCTCCTCTTGGAGCTTGATTTCAGCAAAGCTTCCACAACACTTGCACCTTCTCTTCTCCTCTTGGAACTTGATTGCGGTAGAGCTTCCACAGCACTTACACCTTCTCTTCTCCTCTTGGATGCATGCAAAGTGATGCTTCCTTCACCTCCCTCACACTCAAGGAGAGCCTCCTCTTTTATAGGCTTTCAAGAGCTTCTCTTCTTGGAGAGAGACTTGAGTGCCAAGATTGGAAAGGTTGGTCTTCATGCAAGTTGTGGTTGTTCCAGGACCTACTCTGTAGCACCAATTTCAAGATATCTCTCTATGCATTGCTCGGATGAAAAAATTTCCAACACGATAATTGTAGATCTCATTGTTTGCAACAATCTCCATGGGCCATTTTTAGAGATCATCTTTCTATTGCGAGATATTTTAACAATGGATTTACCATGTCTATTTCAAAAGGAAAAATAGCTATTTAAACTATACTCTTAACTTGTGGTCCATGCAACCACCTTGAGTCATAGATAAGGAGGCAACTGTAGGATGTTTCTTACTCTGCCAACTAATCATGCTACTACCCAATCCAAATGCATAACCACTAGTTGACCTCCTATCATAATGCAACCAGCCCAATCAGCATCAGTATACCCCATCAAGTCAAGGGGTTTCCCATATGCATAAAACAGCCCATGATCTGTGGTACTCTTTACATATCTCAGAATTCTCCTGACTGCATCCAAGTGTGGTTTGCAAGGCTTCTGCATGAACTGACTGATCAGCCCCACAGCACAACTCAAGTCAAGTCTAGTGATCGTGAGATAGATCAAGCTGCCTACCATCTGTCTGTACATGGTAACATTCTCAATCTCTATCCCAACATCAATCTGCAGCTTGACATTCTGCTCTAAAGGCGTATCCATAGGCTTGCAATCAGCCATACCATATTTATGTAACATGTCCTGAGCATACTGCTTCTGTAGCAGCCATATGCCTTGAGGTGTAGAGACAACCTCAATCCCCAAAAAATATTTCAGCTCTCCTAGGTCCTTGACCTTAAACTCAGCCTGTAAACATGTCTTTACTTCAGCAATCCCGCTTTCATCATCTCCTGTAATGATTAAGTCATCAACATAGACCACTAGAAATACATAGCCATGATCTATCTTCTTCACAAACAAACTATGATCAGCATCACCCAATCGGAAACCATGTTGGTGCAAATAACTGCTGATTCGAGCATTCCATGCTCTGGGTGCCTGTTTCAGCCCATATAATGCCTCTTTTAGCCAGCATACATGCACTGGAAATTCTAGATGCACATACCCTTCAGGCTGTTCCATGTAAACTTCTTCCTGTAACTCTCCATTCAGAAAGGCATTCTTTACGTCCATCTACCATAGTTTCTAGCCTCTAGCTGCTACCAAAGCAATCACAATTCTAACTGTAGCCATCTTTGCTACAGGGCTGAAAGTCTCCTCATAATCAAGACCATATTGCTATGCATACCCTTTTGCAACCAGCATGGCCTTGTATCTTTCCAATGATCCATCTGATTTACATTTTACCTTATACACCCACTTGCAACCAATAGGTGTTTTGCCCTCAGGCAACTATACCAAATCCCATGTGCCATTTTCAGCCAAAGCTAAATATTCCTCATCCACAGCAACACGTCAATCCTCATCTGCTGCCTCATCAAACTTACTTGGTTCTCTAAAACCTGTTACTTTCGTCATATAAGCATAATGACGGGCTGAATATCCAGTGTAAGTATACCTATCAACAGGTCGTCTGACCCTCTCTGATCTCCTGAGTTGTGGCTCACTATGAGCTTGCCTCTCATGAGGCAGCACATAACGACTCTGCCTAGCACATGGCATCATAACAGACGGAATCCCCAATTCACTGTCTAAGATGTCACTGCTAGATGAATCATAACCTGCAGTGAGTGGACCTGTTACATCTTCAAATACCTTTTCTTTTCCCTTATCTATTCTCCCCCTCGCTGACATATCCATGTCAGTGGATGCAGTAGTGTGACTGCGCAATCGTCCTGTCCAAGGACTCACTGCAGATGATACATCACCTGTTTGACCACTCATGGAAGTACTCTCTGTAGGAGTTTTTCCAGCATGACTCATACTGGGTGAGCCATCAATAGGCACTGCAACAGGATTCCCATACCAGGATGCTAACTCATCAAATACCACATCTCTACTTATGAGTGTTTCATGCGTAGAAGGTACATAACACTTATAAGCTTTCTGTTCCTGTGTATATCCCACAAACACACTCTTCACTACCTTAGGATCCAATTTCTTCCTCTTCTCATCCGGTATATATACATATGCAATGCTGCCAAATACCTTCAAGTGCGAAATATCAGGTTTATGACCATACAGCCTCTCATATGGAGTGACATCATGAATCCCTGCTGTAGGGGTTTGATTCAGCACATAGATAGTAGTCATCACTGCTTCAGCCCAATAACCATTTGGCAGACATTTCTCATTCAGCATAGCTCTAGCTGATTCCATCAGGACCCTGTTTTTCCTCTTTGCAACACCATTTTGCTGCGGTGTATAGCTATATGTGAGCTGTCTTCTGATCCTATATTTAGCAAGATACCTGTCAAAGTAATTAGAGACATATTCACCTCCTCCATTTGATCTCAAACAGGATACGTAGTAGCCCAACTCATTTTCAGCATGCTTCTTGAAGTCTTTAAATGCATCAAACACATCATCTTTATGCTTCAAAACATAAAGCCAAGTGTACCTGCTGAAATCATCAATAAATGAGACATAATACCATGCACCTCCAAAAGAAGCATTATGTGAAGGACCCCAGACATCAGAGTCTACCAACTGTAAAGGCCTAGTGCTATTTTTTACATGTTTCATGAAAGGAAACCGTGCCTGCTTCCCAAACTGACATGCAGGGCATACATGACCAAAGTCATTATACTTGAATTTAGGTAATCCAAGTACTACTTCCTTCTGCTACATAGATTTCAGCTTTTGTACATTGACATGTCCAATCTGCTTGTGCCAAATCTCTACATCCCAAATGGCACTCTCATCATGAGCAAATATGGCTGCCTTAAGTCACGGAATGGTCGCATCCAATGTAAACATCCTGCCATCCCTTCTGCCCTTGGCAATTAACTTGCAGCCATTTCCATACTCCTCAATGAAGCATCTATCTTTGTTAAATCTCACTTGCAGATTGTGTTCTGCCATTTGACCCACAGACAAAAGATTCTTTGTTATAGTCAGTACATGTAATACATCATGCAGGCCTTTCTTCTTGCCATCAGGCATCATAAGAGGAACAATCCCTTTATGCTTTATGTCATGTTGGGTGTCATCCCCAGTACATACATGACCATGTGTACCTTCAACCATCTCATCAAACCACTCTCCATGCGGTGTCATGTGCTTTGACGCTCCAGAGTCAACGTACCATCTATCATCTCTATCATGTCTCGATGCATTTTTGGATACATGCTGCATGGCAAAGAGTCTATCAACTTGCTCATCATGAGCACCACTGGAAGATGCATAGTGCCCATGCTATCTGCCCTTTGCCTTCATATCTCCTTGCTTCTTGTAGCAATCCTTTGCAATGTGCCCATACCTGCCACAATAATGGCAATCTTTGTCCATGTTGGACTAATCAGAAGACTGCCATGAACCAGATCCACCACCTCTACCTCGGGGTGATCTCCCCCTGCCTCTAAACCCACCAGATCCACGCTGGCCTTGTGTATTTGCACCATGCCAATTACCCTGCTGCTACTGTTATCCATAAGCATTACGAGTGTCACCACGACCTTGAAATGAACCATGACCTCTAAATCCTCTGCCACGCTGGCTAGAGTATAACATAGTGTCTCTACTCTGAGATGCACTGGAACCTGTATTCAAACCAAGTTTAACCTCCTCATGCAGCAACAAAGCAACTAGCTCTTCCCAAGTAGGGGGCTCTTCTCTAACAAAGATGGATTTGTCAAAAGCTTTGTACTCTTTCCCTAATCCATTCAAGGCAACAACAATCATATCATATTCTGATACACTTGAACCAATGGTAGCAAGTTGATCAGCTATGGTCTTAATCTCCGTGGTGTACACCTGGATGCTCCTGCCATTCCTAGACATGTCGTTGAACTGCTGTTTCAACTGGATCTTTCGTGCATGTGCCATGGTTCCATAATTTTTCATCAGTATGTCCCAAGCATCCTTCGAAGTCTCACATCCAGTGATTTGAATTACCATAGCATCAGATATACATAGAGAAAACCAATGCAGCACCTTGCATGCTCTCTCATTCCATAGCCTATAAGCTCTTTTCTGTTCATTAGTTGGATTCGTTGCATGCAACTCAGGAGTAGCCTCATCTCATGTACATAGATCCCAATAACCTCTACCAACCAGAAAGTTTTTCATTCTGAATTTCCATAATGCAAAGTTCTTGTTGTCTAACTTTTCTCCAACTATTTGAGTGATATTGTCAGTCCCATGTGCATTAGCCATGATGCAATAGACTGTCTATCAAGTGCCTGACTCCCTGCAAGTCGATAAGTATCACTGACCAAGTTCAGTCCACAACAATTTATGACAGTTTTCTGCAATTAATTGCAATAAAAAACCAGGGTATTTCAGCCCACTGATAACCCAAAACATCCCACAAACAAGTGATCTCAGCTGTAGGTATAACTGTCAATACATAAGCTATGTATTTGCTTCAGCTTAAGCTTCTGAAACCTCACTGCCAGGGTGAATACATGCAAACTGAAAACTATAAACTGTGAGTAACAAGCAGCAATTCCAAGGTCAAAACTGAGTGGTATTCATGTCATATATGTCCCAAAACTTCCCAGATAGCTGCTAGTACATTTGGCAGTCAAGACATAAGCACAGAGGCACAAAACAGTGCATAACCAGCAAGTATAAGTGACATAAATTTGCTTACAGATCACTAACAACCAATATTA
Organism: Lygodium microphyllum; assembly: GCF_053477565.2. Lineage (NCBI taxonomy): Eukaryota > Viridiplantae > Streptophyta > Polypodiopsida > Schizaeales > Lygodiaceae > Lygodium > Lygodium microphyllum. The sequence continues at coordinate 74,016,837 of NC_141138.1, read as the reverse complement.
TGGCAACCAAGATGTATTTCAGCTTCAAAAGTCCTCAAGACATGTCATACATTTACTTTGTAGTGGCAAGTTCAATACATGAGCATCTGAGTAGGCATAGACAACCTGTCTTCATTAATCACTGTCAAAGAGTACATGACTATTCATAACCATGACTATTCACAACTAGCCCAAGCACTGTCAAGGGACTTATTTCAGGTTTAGATTTGAATATTGAGCAGCATCCAATGCTTTCCTCAATCCTCCATACATTCAGCATGCATATGTCAGTTCATATAGGTGATAGAAGCTCCAAAGTGACATGTATTGCTTCAGCAAGATACAATGCTTGTCATTCACTGTGTATGACAGTTTTCAGCCATTAATATATTTCAGATTTGAATTATTTCAGTGACCATCTTCAGCTCAAATGCATTTCATCAAGTACATATGTCCTCCTGGCATATACCTTTGCTCCATCGATGCTTCTGGGTATGTTTGAGGGCTCCAAATTCATGTCATAAATGCATACATGCTTTGTAATGCTTGTATACAACATGCCACTATTTGTTGTAGACCTACAGTCTCTATTCTCAGCTCATAGGTGAGCTCTCACATAAGCATTTACACCTTGTACTCTTCAAGTACCTTCCACTAGTGTTTGTCAAGCATTTAGCCACTTCATATCACTTGCATATTATGTTTTTCAGCCATGAAGATGTCTGCAGAATACAGGCGCAGTTTGCGCAGATCTGTCCTCTGCTCCAGCAGCTCGATTTGATGATGGTGATGACGATGAAGCACACACTAGTGCTTAATACCCCCTTCAAAAAAAATTCCAATGCTGAGTAGTGGGTAGAATACCCCTATATCTAGCATATGGAGATACATGTGCTTCATCCATTACCTTGTGTCGCAATGGTAATGCTATACAAATTGCTTGATGATGATATAAATAACCATCTCGAATCAAGTAAGGTGTAATTGTCTCACCTGAGTTAAGATGATCCCATATGGTTGAGAAGTCAGGATTAGTTGCATACATTTTAGGTAAATCCATGAACTCGTTATGGTAAATAGTTGTGATTGCATTCACTCGAGGTCACCATGATAGAGCATCTACTACCACATTCTTAGTTCCAGATGTGTGAAGGATTTGAAAATGAAACATAGATAAGAAATTTGCACAATGCATCTGTTTCTCTAAGAGCTTATTTTGAGTGAGAAAGTATCTTAGACTTTGGTGATTTGTTTTAATAACAAAATTTGCATCAAGTAAATAGCGTTTCCATACTTGAAGAGCATGTACCACCACCATAAGCTCTTTCTCATATATTGGAGCATGTAGCTCATGATCCTTGAGGTGTTGGCTCTCAAATGCTACTGTCATGATGCTCTTGGTTAAGCACAGCTCCAATGCAATCCCCAGAAGCTTTTGAAGATCCGGAACTATGAGAAATGGTTCTTGAGTTACAAGAAACTTAATTATTTCAAAGGCTTCTAGTTGCCTTGATCCCCAACGAAAAGGCATTCGCTTCTTGGTAAGGTCATGTAGAGGAGATGCAACATACACAAAACCTCGTATGAACCTCCTGTAGTATGAGCATAGGCCCAAGAAACTTCTAACTTCATGTACAGAAGTAGATCTAGGCCATTCAACAATGACTTGAATCTTCTCAGGATCCATTCTCACCAGATTGTGAGAAACAATATGGCCCAAGTAATGAATTTTCGAAAGGAAAATTTCACTCTTCTTAACATTGATCTATAGTCTATACTTGTGAAGCTCTTGAAAAACAATAGATAGATATTTTCTATGCTCTTCTTCAAACTGTGAAATTATTTGAACTTCATCAAAAAAGACACCTTTGAACTTTGAGTGAGGTTTGAAAATTCTCTCCATCATTCGATTGAATGTGGCGAGTGAATTAGTCAAACCAAATGGCATGACTAAGAACTCGTATAGTCCAAACATTTGTATGAAAAGTTGTCTTATGAACATATTCATGTGCTATTCGTATCTGGTGATAGCTGCTCTTGAGATCAATGCGACTAAAGATACTAGTCCCTTGCAACTTATCCAAAATATCATCTATCCTTGGGATAGGAAAATGATTCTTGATTGTGATCTTGTTCGAAGATCTATAGTCTATGCATATACGGAAAGAACCATCTTTCTTTTGAACAAGTAAGACTAGAGAGTAGTATGGAAAAGAGCTAGGTTGAACTAACCCTTTTTCCAATAGTTTGTTTACTTGTTTTAGGATCTCCTCTTGCTAACTTGCACTTACTCAGTAAGATGGTTAGTTAGGTGGTGAACTGCCTGGGATAAGATCAATTGTGTGATCTTTCGAGCACTTAAGAGGTAACTCTCCTAGGAGTGAATCACTAAAACAATCTTCATATTGTTTAACAAAATCATGTCTGGCTTGATCAATTAAAGAGAGGGGTTCTTTTAAAGTCTGAGACTTAGAAGCATTAGTTGGTATTGTGTGTTCATTAGAGGCATCAAGTGCCCTTGAATCATTAGCTTTTTTTGACTCTCTCACAAAAATCATGTACACAAAAATAGCTTTCTTCATTTCTTTAGAAATATTAACATGACTAACCATTGGCAAAAGCCAATCTCCAGCATCAGCAATGCATACTATGTTCCGCCTGCAAAGTGTGGTCACACCATAAACATGGCAAAACACCAAAGGTTGTCGCAGAAAAGACTAAGTGTGGGTTACACAAACATGATGGACATCCAGAGGCTATTGCAGGAGCCTTATAGAGGCTATAGTACAAGGCTACATGAGGAGTTTTACAAGCTTATGATAAAGACATTTGGGCTAGACATTACAAGGCTAAAAAAGTCAATAAAAAATAGGATCAAGGACCGTGAGGCCCTTGCGGTTTTTAGCATTTCTTTTGACATAGATCTTCAATTCATTGCAATTCTTCTTGTCTAGCTTCATGTACTTGTACTTCACTTTGTTTGCCACTTCAAATTCTTCATGATTTTTATGCTTCTTCTTCTTATTTTTATTTTTTTCTCTTTGATCTTTTGGTCCTCTTGATCTGCTTCTTCATTGACTTTGCTTGCACCATTTGTATTAGTCTTTATGTTCATGTCCCCCTCAAGCAAAGGTATCATTGTCTAACATCGATTGCTCTTCAAAACAAGTAAATCCATCTATCCCTGCAAGTGGAATAAACAAGTCTTCCATGTAGTTGAATTGAGCAATAAGAGTAATGTTACTCTTCATGAGAAGCATCTTCATAAAAGACTTGATTTTGGTCATTCCCATGATGGAAATCAGCTTTAAATGACTGAGAATAACCAGCAATGAGTTGATCTTTGTATGTGTCAAAAGACACAAGCAATGGCAGTGAAGTATCAAAAGATACTAGTTTGAAATTTGATGTTTGTTGCTTGAGTTTGACTTGATGATCTTCAAAAACTCTTCATAGCTTCCCCTCCTTGCTAATTTGATGGTTGAATACTTGCTGAAAACTTCAGATTAGATTGGCCTTGGCTTGGTTTAAGTGGCAAGAGAGAGAAATGAAGGAAAAATGAGCTTGAAGGTAAGTGGCTATGGCCGTCCTGACAAAACAAGGACAGCCGAGACTGGTAAATGAGATCTCACGAGCTCCACAAGTCAAATCTGCTCAAACCCTTTGAGACGGAGGACCCTCTAAGAGGGTTTGTACTCGTTTTGCCCAAGTTGAGAGATCTAAGCCTTCAAAATGGTTGCTATCAAAACTGTGACCAAATTTGGAAAAATGCAAATGCTGGGTATGGCGTGCATCAATCTCCTTGATTTTTATGCCAAGAAGTTGCGCTTGACCTAAATAACAACTCTTTAGAAGAAAGCTTGAAGAGATATGACCTGGTTGATCAGATATGGCTGCTCCAACAGAGGTAGGTAAGTGCTATCCACAAACACAGTTATAGCAGTGACTCTGAAAAGAGGCAATGTTGAAGCTATAGTTGCCCAATCTCAATGATTGAGGTGCCAAAGAGGAGCTCTGGAAGTAGAGAAACACTTCTCCAGAAGGAAGTTCAGAGAGATTTGGCTTATGGAGAGAGATATGAAAGCTTCAAGCTAGCAAGATGTGAAAGGAGAGAAGGATCGAAGCTTGCACTTGAGAGCTATGGCGAGAGAGCAAGAGCAAGAAAGAGAGAGACAAGAAATGGGAACTCCAACAGTTACAATGTGTGACCGGGCCTTCCTTTATTCAAACTGTCACCAAAAGAATAAAGAATAAAGTGACAGTGACGGGCGCCCGCCACCTGCAGTGTGCAGTGGCGGTGACTGTCAATGTAGTAATACACGGGTGGCTAGGCAGAGGCACCTTTACCCCCAATGGCCTCCCACTTAAAGGCAAATCTGCCTTGGTGAGGGGTGAAAAGAAAAAGAAAAAAAAGATAGTACAACATGTACACATGTACAATAGGATGAGGAAAGAGTCATCTCATCCCACGCCCATCAACCTCCTGAGGAAGACAAAGCACTCTATAGAGAGGCTTTTCGTGAGCAGATCTGCAGGATTCTGGTCAGTCGAGATCTTGACAAGATCAACAGACTTGTCCTCAACGACCCCACGTATGAAGTGATACCTCATCTCAATGTGTTTTGTCTTCGCATGGAAGACCGGATTCTTGGCTAACTGAATAGCACTCATAGAATCCGAATGCAGTGTAGGGGTAGCATCAATACCAAGGTCAGCAACGAAATGACCCAACCACATGGCCTCCTTGCAAGCCTCAGTGATGCAACATACTCGACCTCTATAGTAGAAAGGTCAACAACGAAACGACCCAACCACATGGCCTCCTTGCAAGCCTCAGTGGTGGCTGCAACATACTCGACCTCTATAGTAGAAAGGGCCGTGCATTTCTACACCCTGGATATCCAAGAAACAGCACCTCCAGCATAGGTGAATACATAGTCGGAAGTGGACTTCCTACTGTCTGCGTGTCCTGCATAATCAGAGTCAGTGTACCCCACCACTCCTGTAGCCTGGTTGCCATAGCATATACACATATCTGATGTGCCCTTCAGGTACCTCATGATACCCTTCACGGCATCCCAATGCTTCTTGCCAGGTGTAGCCATATAGCGTGCCACAATACCAACTGCAAAGGCAATATCTGGATGAGTGGCTATCATGGCATACATAAGACTGCCCACTGCGGATGCATAGGGAATCTTGGCCATCTCGGCCCTCTACTCATCTGTCTACGGACAGTTAGCCTGTGATACCTTCAAATAAGAAGGCAATGGATAGCCAATAGGCTTTACGTCCTGCATGCGGAAGTGCTCAAGGACTTTATGAATGTACTCCCTTTGTGATAACTAGAGGAGTCACTGATGCCTATCGTGTCTAATGCGCATACCAAGTATGTGAGCGGCATGTCCCAGATCTTTCATCTCAAAGCTCTCCTTGAGCTTAGCCTTAAGAGCATCTAGCTCATCATGAGCTTTCCCTACTATCAGCATATCATCCACATAGAGTACCAGAATCAATAAAGAACCATCACGGGCTTTCTTCATGTAAAGACACGAATCCATAGCACCCATGCTGTAGCCCTGTGACTGCATAAAGGCATCAAACTTATGATACCACTCCCTAGGTGCTTGCTTCAAGCCATAAAGACTTTTCTTCAATTTTCACACTAGGTGCTCCCTGCTAGGTTTTGCAAAGCCCTTAGGCTGCTCCATATAAATCTCATCATGCAAATCCCCATGTAAGAAAGACGTCTTGACATCCATCTGGCATAAATCCAAGTCAAGCTAAGCAATCAAACTTATGATACCACTCCCTAGGTGCTTGCTTCAAGCCATAAAGACTTTTCTTCAATTTTCACACTAGGTGCTCCCTGCCAGGTTCTGCAAAGCCCTTAGGCTGCTCCATATAAATCTCATCATGCAAATCCCCATGTAAGAAAGACGTCTTGACATCCATCTGGCATAAATCCAAGTCAAGCTAAGCAATCAAAGCCAAGACTAAGTGCAGGGTGGTCATCTTAACCACAGGAGAAAAGACCTCATCAAAGTCCACACCATGCTCCTGCTTAAAACCCTTTGCTACCAGTCTAGCCTTGTATGACAGCTTGGGGTATCCGTGGGTACTTTTCAGCTTGTACACCCACTTGCATGGCAAAGCCTTCTTGCCCTCGAGCAAGGAAACTAAATCCCAAGTCTCATTCTTATGCAAGGAGTCTATCTCAGATTGCATAGCCCTCTCCCAGGAGTGACTGTCACCCCTGCGCATAGCCTCATCATAGGTGAAAGGCTCTCCTGCATCTGTAACCAAGACATAATGCATCGAGGGCTGAAATCTGTCAGGTAGACATCTGTCTCTAGCAGACCGTCTCACGGTAGGCTCTACTACATGCCTAGCTGCATGTTCAACACCCTGACCAGGAGCATATGTTGCAACTATAGGCTGTCCAACTGGCTATCCGGGAGCTCTCAAGTCCTCCTAAAATATGACCCTGCGGATCTCAACAACTCTCTCAAGCTGCCTATGCATCTTGTCTTCATGGAACACTACATCATGAGTGTGGATGACTTTCTGCGCCTGCGGATCCCAGAGATGGTAACCCATCTCACCTGTATCCCCATAACCAAGGAAAATGCATTTGACACTCAGGATCCAGCTTACTTCTCTTGTCCCTGGGCACATGGCAAAATGCCTCACATCCAAAGACATGGAGATTGTTTACCACAGCACAAAGGAATGGAAAATGGAGTAGAAGTGTGGAAAAAATGGAAGCCTGGAAATTTAAATGATTTAGACCGCGGTGTCGCCTCGAAAAAAGAAAAGAGTAAAAGTGCACCATTAGATATGAAGGCGCTTTCAAATCTTTGTAAAAAGAGCACCGGGCTCACTCCTGTGCAAATTGTATGCAGTAGTGGGAACAGGATGAGTGGGAACGGTGGGAAATAGGAAAAGAGGGCCTAGGCTAATGGTTGGCCATGTAAAAAAAGTATAGATGACCACCCAAAAGGTAGAACATGTATATAAAGTTCAAAAGTGAATGAGAAGCTCATTCTTGGGTTTGGATAAAGCTTCTTCTTCTTCCTCTCTTGCTTCTTACCTTCATGCTTGTGCTTGAGTGAGGGATTGAGGGAGTGTGAGGGAGTGAGGGAGTGAGTGTGTGAGAGTGAGGGATTGTGGAGAAGAAGCTCCCCATCTTCTCCCTTCATTGTTCCTTCCCTTCTCCTCTTCTCTTGCCTCGCACGGCTATGGGGGATGGAGCTTGACAGAGGGCGCTGACTCGATTGAACATCAAGGTAAGCTCACTACACCTGCAGGGTAGGTATTGCACGTCGACTATGTGAGAGGTAGCTATGGCCGCTCGGCTTGAAATGCTTGATCAATAAGCGGTCCTAGGTCTCAGGGTAGAGCTTCGTAGCTCCCCTACATTTTGGTTCCGTTGCCGGGACCGACAGAATCGAGCCTTGAGCACCACGCGTATCAAATCAAGCATGGCAGTAGGGTTTGCAACCTGAACCGATGCTCAAGATAGTTAGGAGGATTAGGAGGTTTTAGTCCCTAGAGCAAGTAAGTATTTTGATTTGCTGCTGAATGTTAGAGTAGGGCCATCTGTCTTTATTTCTGTTTCTGATTTTTGTTGCAATAGGTTAAGGGTAGGATAGGAAAAAGAAGGGAACAGAAGGGTTCTGTTGCTACTGGAGACAGGGAAGTTGGGGCACAGATTCAGACATCTAGCTGGAGGAGTGTATGAGATTAATCTCTGAGTCTACAGCAGATTGAGGGAGGTAATAAGGGGCCCATGAGACCAGGGGAGGCCACATTTGACACCCTGCCTTCTGAGAAGACTGTGAGCCTGAGAGCCCGGGAGAGAGCAAGAGAGGGAGAGAGCTGCGGGAGATCGTGAAGTGCTGACCGATCGAGCGCCCCATCACTTCGAGGTATGCCAGATATTTCCCTCTGTTGCTCTCATTTGTTTGGAAAGCATAGCACGATTTGATAGAGCAGGCATTGACCTAAAGAAGGTGCCATGTGCAACTTGCGGGCCGTTGGCCGTGCCGTCGGACTAGTCCGTCCGATTCCCAGAATCGGACCGTCCAATTTCGAGAGTTGGACAGTCCGGCTCCCATAATTGAATCAGCCGAAAGGGAATCAAACCATTGGTCCGATCCAACTCTTATAATCAGACCAACCCATCAAGTCAGGCCACATGTCCTAGTCCCAACCTTTAGCCACTCAACCCATTGCAATGGTTGGACCATCCCTGTCCGAGTAAGGGAAGTCAAACCTTCTCAGAATCAGACCAGTCTGTCCGATTCCCAGAATCGGACCAGTCCATCAGAGCTTTAATAGAAGGTTGTTCACCTAGGCCACAATCCTGGGTACCTTGGTCACGTCTCTGATCCCCCAGGGAACCCAGTTTAATCTTGGAAGCTGGAGACCAGACAAGGTGACCGAAGGTTCACCCTGAATTGCTACCATAATTTGGAATTGGACATGACATTCGGCGAGACCAGCCAACCAACTAACCAACCCTCAAGCAGAATAGGGAATGTAGTAGGGTCTTTCTGTGTAAGACTTTAGATTGGCCAGGACCTGCGCCTAGAGCCACATCAGGCTACAAACATAGGCAGTAGGGTGGAGTCTGCATCAGGCATTTAGTGCATCCTCACCTCACCTTCTGATTTCATCATCTAGGGTGCACTACAAGGAAAGGAAAAGCATGCTTCCACACTGAGCACTAGAAAGCACGAAGCACAAGTTGTGGATAAGATTAACGACGGTTTCCAGTAACAAGGAGCTCAACATGAAACATAATGACATCAAGGAACCCACTACTAGGAGAGGATCCCAAGGCATAGCTGGCTACTAGAGAACCCCATCTGTAGGGCCATAGAGGACATGAAGATCCGAAAGACAACAACATAGAGAATCGGACGCTGCCAGAGTTACTCAAGTTGATCGACGACTTGGTGAAACTGGAAGTGGAAGCAATGTCAGGATCTCAAGGCAGACAAGGAGAGGACCGACTGGACTTGGGAGAATTCCCAGTCATGGTGCAGGAGTTAGTTAACGAGTATGACTTGCTGGCCAGGATGGTAGTTCAGGGTAGGCCAGTGGAGGAAGTGGTAGCAACCCTAGAAGAGGAAAGAAAGGCGATCAGAAGGGCGCTAGAGAGCATGATCGCCTATAACCACGAGCAAAAGGCTAGGAAACTCCAACAAGACGTGGATATGTACGAGGCCCTAGCCTTGGCTGGAGCAACAGAAGCAGGACCAAATGCAGAGAGAGAGCGGGCAGTGGAGGTTGACTTATCATTAAGTGAACTTGTAGCCAGGCGGCCCATGGACAACACGTTCGCTGTGAGCAGGGCGCAGCAGCCTTAGCCACAGCCTTACTCTCAGGATTAGGGGTCACACAAGGGGCAAAGGGTCAATCTAGGATCCTTATAGTGGCGAAAAAATTGGACAAGTATGAACCTAGCAACAACCCATATAGATTTGTGGAGCAGTTCAAACAAGTTTGTGAAGCAAACGGCCTCAGAGACCCTGTACAACGCTCCCAAGCTTTTGGGCTGTGCTTAGGTGATAAGGGGAGGGTGTGGTACACTAGTCTGGATGTAGCCGAGCACGGGAACTTTGCCAATCTTAAAGACCACTTTATCAAGAGGTTCTCTGAGGTAGAATACTCCGACAACCTCATCGTCCGCTTGATGAATGTCAGTCAGAGGAAAAAGGAGGACGTGAGAGACTACATCACGCATGTACGTAGCCTCTTCAAGAGGATCCCGGCCAATGAGTGACCTAACGAGAAGGCTATGTCTACAGTGTTCATAAATGGAATCTGTAGTGAGGAACTCTTCAAGGCCTTGGCTAGTAACTCCACCCTACACAAAGATGTGCTAGCTAGGGTTTTTGATGAAGCAATAAGGGTGGATGACCAGCTTAGGGAGCGAAGCATGAGGAACACCAGTCGGGACATCCAAGCCAGAGGGCTTCAGAGCGGTCAATGACGTCCGGTGAGAGAGAGAGCTCTAGCGCACGGGAAAGGGAAAGGGAGTTGACCAAGGCTAGGACCTGGCTGAGGTGAGGATGGAGCTTGCACATTTGCAAGAACAAATAAGGAAGCCTACGCGAGCTCACGTGCAGTGTATACACTGTGGTGGAAACCACCTTCCAGCCGAGTGTCAAGATCCTAGATCTAGGCCATATTCGAACTGTGGTAGGTTCAGACATGACATGTTGCACTGCAGATTGCCCAAGAGGTTTCCATATGTGCAGCAATACAACCCTCCTTACCTAGGCAACAGGCCATCTAACTTCATTGGTAGGGGAGCCCAGCTGGCACTACGAGACCAGCCATCCCTAGGCTAGAGATGAACCCAATAGGCATACCCAAACCACCAAGACCCTACGTAACCCAACCACCGAGTGACGCTCCTGTTCACTATGTGGAGGAACCTAGTGATGAAGAGAGCTACGTAAACCCATACATCTCCTATGACGAGGAAGGCAATCCAGTCCTGATGGATTATCGACCGGTGCTGGTGATGGCGCTGGGCAGAGGAAGAGGCAGAGGCTTTGGAGGACCAAGCCAGGACCCAATTTCATGTTGGACCTGCGGTCATCCAGGCCATATCTCATCACGTTGCCCAGAAAGGGAATAGGCAAACCAGGACAAGGCTGACCTTCGATGCACCGAATGTGGGATCACACACCTGTTTCCTGATTGCCCTAGGCGAAAACCATCAGCCAGTTTGGCCAACGTGCCCTCTGTGCCCTTTGGGGCTATTTGGGGTGGAGACCTTTGGCGAGGAGGACACACCCATACCACTGCATGTCATGAGGCAAGCGTAAACAAGACGAACAGGCATCTCACTGCCTGGGCCAAGTAACCTGGATGCAGCCTCACTAGGAAAGAAAAGCCAGAGGAGAAGGAGAAACAGAACAGACGCAAGGATCACTCTCAAAACTGAGGAAGCTACAACCTTAGTGGTGGGAAAGGGGGTCACAGATGCCAAGGCAAAGACCTCAGCCCCCAGGACGGCGGAACTAGGTAGTGCCAAGGAGGTGGGGGAATACCCTCATCCCAGATGGCAACTCGAGGCTATCGCCAAGGTAAAGGAGTGGTTCAAGGATGCCCAAGAACACCTTAAAGATGTAGAACCCATATTGGAGGATCCGATGTAGGACCTTTCTAGTGCAAGCATACCCGATTCACCATCACGACCTCAATCGGGGAATGCGCTAATGCTACGAGAGATGCCACAAAGGCAAGACCAGGGAGAAGCTTGTTAATAAGCTAGCCACGACATGTGGCTGAAGAGTGGTGACCAAGGAGGAAGCCGACTACCCAGCAACCTCCTCACCACCTTAGTAACCACCCCAATGACCTTGAGCTTGGGAGACCTGCTGCGGTAGCACCCTCCATTGTGGCAAGAATTGAGGCACTGGGTGGAGGGGAAGGGGGAGCATACTGCGACTGACTTGCACGAGTAGGATGCAATCACGCAAATTCCAAGCCTAACATTGCACTCAACTCCAAGGTCACTGCACAGAGATGCATGCAGTCCTACGTGTTTTAGCCTTGGGGGACGCAACACGGAAAGGAATTGTAGACACCGGCGCCGGGGTCAGTGTCTTGAGCCACGCAGTTCTACAGGCCTGGGGAAACCCACTTATGGAAGCGGCTAGGTTTAATGTTACATTGGCCAATGGAATGAAGGCCAGACCATTCGGGGTCTTTAAAAACTAGCCAATGAAGGTCGCAGGAGTGCAGTTTTCCGTAAATTTCATTGTCATGAAGGAGGTGGACTACGACTTGAGGAATGCATGAGTGGTTGAAGACTGGGGAAACAACCTCATATTTTTGGGGAATAGGACGGAAGCGGTAAGGGTTGAGATGGACACATGGAAGACTACCCCAACCAACCTCGATGCTATCTCAACCATGCTAAAAGGTGATGCCCAGGCACAAAAGCCCTATGGGACACTAAACAAGTACATCCCCTGCCCTGAGGATGAGAGGGATTGGATGCATGTCTTGGCAACCATTGACCTGCCATTCTCAGATGAGGAAGAGTTGTATAAGTAAGCTGCTAAGTCACCAAGCATGCTAGCAAAGGAGCCCATTGTGCCACTCTGCATGATGGTGGGAGCTCACGGGATTCAGGGAGACCGGTCTCACTCCACACCCCCACTTACAAGCTCGAGCTTCAGGGAATCGTAGGGTACCTGACCACTAAACTAAAAGGCAACAAGACAGCTACTCTAGAACCCCTAAGCGATCTCTTGGCTCGACCTGAATGGGAATGGACCAAAGTGCACGATCTCAACCTATTATACAACTGGGCTTTAATCACCAACGAAGAGGAGATTGGAGAGGAAAACCTAGGGGATGACGAGCAGTCGGAGGGGCAAGATTCCAGTGATGAGGAGTATGAGCATTGTTGCTATGAGACGGACGAGAGCGAGGAAGAGTTTAACACAATAGATTATGACACTGAAGGGAGAGCAACCGAACAGATCGAGGCAGACTCTAGGCCAAAACGGGAAAGGACAGGCATGAATGGAAAAGGAGTCATGTGGATGGAATGCGATAGGATCTGGCTGGAGCAAGTGGGAGCTATGGACTATGAGCAGGCAGGGTTGGCACAATCGCTAGTAGTCTCAATACTGAAGATGGATTCACCTACTGAACTACGACCCCCGGGCGAAACCCCTTCCTCAAGCGAGGGATGTGAGTTTAACTCGAAGTCTGAAGTCAGTACAGAGAGTGATCCTGAAATACCCCAACCCTCTAAGGTCAGACGCATCAAAGGGGACTTAGTCCACTTAAGGTGCAGACGGATCAAGGAGGGAGCCAGGAAGCAAACTAGAGACTCGGAAGGAGAGAGGCAAAAGAAACCACAGGACCTCCCCAAACGCTTCACGAAGTTTAAGAAGGGTGATAGAGTGGTGGTTTTGCTAAGAGCAAAGAGACAAGGGCAAGCCAGTGAACCAATTGAGGGACCCGCCAGGGTCAAGAAAGTCGACCTGGCAGGGTAAGGCAAGAAACCTCAACCCGTATTCATTGCCAATGACCTGACCAAGGAGGAGGAGGCTAGACTGGTTGCTCTCCTACGAGAGTATGTCGATGTGTTCGCCTGGTCCTTGGAGGAACTAAGAGGAGTCGATCCTAGGGTTGTGACCCATAACATTCCAATGGTCCCAGAAGCAGTGTCAATGAAGCAGCGACCTTACCCTATGAATCCCAAACATGCTCATGCAGTGAAGGAAGAGATCGATAAGCTCATGAAGGCGGGATTTATATATAAGATCGAGCACACAGATTGGGTATCACCCATAGTGATCGTTATGAAAAAGAACGGCAAGATTCGAGTGTGTGTGAATTACAAAAAGGTGAATGCCGTACAAAGAGAGATAACTACCCCTTGCCATATACCGAGCACATGCTGGAGAGAGTAGCAGGCAAAGAAGCGTATAGCTTTCTGGATGGTTTCTCTAGCTATAATCAAGTGCAAGTGCATCCTGACGAGGCACAAGACTGCCTTTGCCATGGAGTGGGGTGTCTTTGCCTACATCGTTATGCCCTTTGGGCTAATGAATGCTCCTGCAAACTTCCAACGATTAATGTGCATGATCTTCAAGGATATGCTGTGATGCGAGCTAGAGGTGTTTATAGATGACTTATGCATACACTCCAGTTGGACCGAACACTTAGAGAGGTTGGGAGCTGTCTTTGAACGATGTCGGTTATATAAACTCTCACTGAACCCCTTGAAGTGCCAGTTCTGGGTGAAGCACGAATGTCACGGAATGGCATTGCCACTGACTTTTCAAAAGTCAGGGCCATTGCCGACCTCCCACCACCCACCAACTACAAGGGCATCCAGTGTTTCTTAGGCCACACATGATACTACCGACGCTTTGTATTGAACTACGCGCTGATTGCTAGACCATTATACAAGCTATTGATTGTATTCGAATGGATTGAGGAATGCCAACACGCATATGAACAATTAAAGAAGGCTCTCACCATTGCACCAATCTTGCGAGCCCCAGACTAGAGTGTAGCATTCCATGTACACATAGATGCCTCCAAGTTTGCTATCGGAGATGTTCTATGCCAGCTTGGTGAACATGGTCTTGATTACCCTGTGAGCTTTGCCAGCAGGCAGCTCACCGAAACAAAAATGAACTACTCCACTACAGAAAGGGAAGGGCTAGCCATGGTGTTCGCCGTAAAGAAATTTAGGCATTACCTATTGGCCACACCTTTCGTCTTTTTCGTGGACCATCAAGCCTTGCTATATCTTGTCAACAAGCCCTGCGCCACAGGCCGCATAGCAAGGTGGTTACTTCTCCTGCTGGAGTTTAATTTCTCAATGATTGTGCATAAAGGAAAGCAACACTACATGGCGGATCACATGTCCCGCATACCCACAAGGGAAGCTACTGGCCAAGGCATCCCTAACAATTTGCTGGACACGCACCTCTTTGGCCTGTCTAGCGAAGGGGACTTGTTTAGAGCTGATTTGATGCCTTACTGGGTAGACGACGTTGTCCAAGTATTAGAAAATGGCCTGCCAGAGAGACCTATTGAGAAAGCCATGCTAAGGAGACTTGTCTTAAAAATCCAGCCGTACCAACTAATCGATGGCCAACTCTATAGTTTGGGGCAGGATAGGCTGTTACGTAGATGTGTGTCCAAGCACGAGATGCACGATGTATTGAGAGAGGCGTATAGCGGAATAGTTTGTGGGCACTTTAGTGGGGACACGACCACCCGTAAGGTATTACAATCCCAACTCTGGTGGCCACCCTATTCCGTGATGCCACTAAGTTCGTCAAACACTGTGACAAGTGCCAGAGGACTGAGGTGCCCATGTGCAAAGATAAGATGGAGTTAACCCCCGTAATAGCACAACAGCCCTTCAAAAAATGGGGCATTGACTTCATCGGACCTATCAGTCTAGCAGCTTAATACTCCCAGGCACGCTACATCATTGTGGCAACTGACTACCTGACGAAGTGGGCGGAGGCACGAGCCACTACAAGGAATGACACTAGGACCACTGCAAAGTTCCTGTGGGAACAGGTCTTTTCACGGTTTGGTTGTCCAATCAAACTAGTAAGTGATCAAGGCACACACTTCGTTAATGAAGTAATATCCCACCTGCTCTCAATCTTCCTAATCATTCATAGAAGGTCCTCCCCCTACTACCCTCAGGCAAATGGCCAAGCGAAGTCCACAAATAAAATCCTGGTCAACGTGCTTACTAAGGTAGTATCCACATCACGAAGAAACTGGGATAATAAACCGATGGCTGCCTTGTGGGCTTATCGGACGGCTTATAAGACGGCTGTCGGGCAAATGCCCTTTAGACTGACCTACGGGACGGAGGCCATTCTACCTCTAGAATTCTTTGTCTCTAGCTTAAGAATAGCAGCGCAGGAGCGTTGGGAAGGAAAAGAGGCTTCGACTAACTGCTTAGAGGAGCTAGAGCGTCTTACAGAGACTCGGCTTTTAGCCACCCACGCTCTAATCTATGAAAAGGCATAACGAAAGCTGTGGTATGACAAGCACGTCAACCAGTGCAAACTTTGATCAAGGGGACCTTGTACTACTCTACTCGGTGAAAGGGCACAAACAGAAAATGAAATTTCGAGGGCTGGGACCTTTCCGGGTGCGTGCAATTAACAGAACAGGCAATGTCGAGTTGGAGATGCTCAAAGGGGAAGGAATAGGCTTCTTCAATGGCAGTTGCATGAAAAAGTACTATTCTCCTTCCCATCCATTACATGAACCACTGATGCGCGAAGCCCCCGTCACCGTCTGCGTGGCCACAGTTACGAACTAACCGATCAAGATGAAGAAGCAGTAGCACCCGCCTACCTTCGAATCACGGTCACTGCAGAACAGACATATTCTTTTGATGCCCTGATCGACCAAGGGGCCGACCGTAATGTCTTGACACACGACCATTGGACACGCATTGGTTAGCCTAAATTACAGCCCACAAACACGAAACTTAGCCCATTTGGGGGCAACACTTACCCTCTCTTAGGGAAATGCCAAGCGGCTGTCTCCGTCGAGTCTGGAAGTATCCTAGTCATCTTTTATGTGTTACCAAACACTAAAGGAGCCGGTGATAAATCACTACTAGGGCGCACTTTCAAAAAGTAGACAAACTGCAATGTGGACTACAACCTAGACCGCATTCACCTGACCGTGGGCAATGTGCGCATAGTAACTACTTTCAGCAAGGGCCATCTTACATCTTCTACAACTGCAGATCCACCGATAGAGACCCCAACGGCCAAGCCTAAGGAGAATGGCATGGATATCTTACCCCGTACCCCAACCGCCAGAAGCAAACCCACCCAAGCCATCAGCATGGCCAGGGAACCCATGCACATATGGGTGCCAAAACAGTGAGCGCCGCCTCCTAGTAGACCGCAGAAGCATGCTCCTAAACACAAATACTATTAGTCACAGCCTAAGAGGCAGCCCAAGCACCATCGACATGGGCGCACCACCACGCCACGATGGATATCGAAAGATCTTCTACGAGCACAAGGATACTATGAGGGCAACCCCTAGATATGGGTGCCTAAGGGTAGACACCCAAAAGGATCAACTTTGAGCGACCCCACTCTAGCTGGACAAACTTGCACAGGCAAAGCACAAGTCGCAAAGAACGTCAAACCAGCAACTGTGATGATTAAGGCCACCCAACACCTTCAGTGTCCCAAACCGGAGGATCCAGCACCATCCAGGTCAGAGGAGGTGCACACCCCCATACCCGCTCGAATGGATTGCAGTAGGCTTCTTATGGCATGGGAGTCCGCCGCAGCATTTCCAAATGATCCAGAGTGCACAGTCCCATTAACAACACTTGCAGGGGAGTCACTACTGTCCAGCCCAACTGCTCCATCGCTATCAGCAAGTCTTAAACCTTCGTACGAAAGACGATCCTTCCTATCAGCGGCTAAGGACCTTGCTGAGACCTCAGGGAATGACATAGTGACATGCATGAAGGAGTTGGACGACAGCTTCACTACATTCGCTAGAAGCTATGAAAGGCTTGACCTAGGACTTCTTGACGAACCCCTCGCTTTCGATGTTCGCTTGTTGCCATGCACTTGGAAAGACTACGAGTTCATGACTATCAAATTTTCCAAAGTTGCGGCCGAGCTAATCGCTAATGGAGAAATCTCGAAGGAACAAGCTGTTCTCAGATGACTAGTCACCTCGTACCACAAACCTGCTCGCTCTACTCCTGAACGTGAACTGGAGGAGCTCGTGCAGCTTGCCAGCTCTGCTTCTCCATTCCTACAACTGTGGTATGCCTTACGACTCCAATGGGAGAAAAAAGGCTGTCGAATCATGACTAATGCTGAGCAAAGCAGGGCAATCAAAACAATTGAACACAACCCTACGTATGTGGCACCTCTTTCATTCAGAGTTTTGGCCATTACATGCAACCTACACTTAGATGATCAGGTATTGGCCCATCCGTACATTGACCAGTTCCTCACAGAGGAAGAGTTGCACATTGCTAGTCGCCTCAACTCGGGGGACATCTTTCATGACGTCCTAACCTACATCACTCAAGCTTCCCTACAGCCATGCGAACTTGATCACCATGCCTAGTTTGAATACAACCCTAACATGTATACCTGGCTTATGGCCAAGTAGCTCACCCCACACACAGCCCATGCGAGCCTTTCCCCCTCCCCGTACCACTTAGAAAAGAGGGGGAAGAGCTAGTGACAACCAAGGGACTAACCACGTGATGTAGCAAGAAGTGTACAGGCTAACAGTGCTCAACTAAATTCAAATAGGAAAGAAAGCAAGGAGGAAGTAGATGTTGGTTGTTAATTATTTCTATAAAAGTTTCATCCCCTTAAATTTGCCCGGTAAACTGGCACACACATTTTTTCTTGGGATATGCTAGGAATGAATCAAATCGTAACTCTAACGTTGACTTGGGTAATGACAGGCACCTACCATGGCAGGACAGGGTAGACTTCCATTTACGAAAAAAGAGATGACGAAATATGGAATCAACATCGAGACGCGGGGATTCAGCCAATTCACTTTCAAGCACACCATGAACCTAGATGAGGCCATCTCGAAGGAGCTAGCCGTAAGAGAGCTGGTGGACAAATGCAGCCTCCAGAAGTACATAAAGAAAGTTGGGCAGGCTATAGACTACAGCATGCGGGCAAATTTCTTAAGAAATTTCGATGAAGGACGAAGCTGTAGCACAATCACGGTAAGGGCAGGTAATCAAGAAAGACGGGTACAGGTGCCCCTTAACGCAGCCACTGTCGAAAGAGCCCTGGGACTCGTGCCCAAAAAAGAAAGACGCCCAAAAAGGGATGTGTACACCATGCTGGGAGTCAAAAAAGAAGATGTGCACACAGCCGATGGAATTAGTCTAGCCAGCATTCCAGACCCGGCGACAAGGATGCAGGTTAAGATGATCCATTCTCTCTTCTTTAGCCACAAATACAACGCACTCATGAATAGAATCAGCATGCCATTGCTGGAAAGCATTGCTGCAAGAGTCCCAAAGGAAGGGCTGGAACGGTTTCGTCCAGAAGACTATAAAGAGTTCAGCTGCGCTTCTAGCTCCAGCCGCAATACCAGCCGGTGGGGAATCCCGACCTCCACCGCACGATCCACGAGGAAGAAACCTGCCATCAAGGCCTCTACGATTAGGTAGGGAGGTATCCTTACAGCAATCATTGACAAGGCTATCAAGGGTGCCGGCGTGGAGGGAGAGCAGATTGAGCACAAAGGCTCCCCACGTTGAGAGGAGGAAGGCTCGAGCGAAAGGACGGCTAGCGATGAAGGAGAGCCTGAAGTACCACCCATGCAAAAGGTCGGGCCTCAGAAGCAAATGAAGGACGGCAAGAGCCAAAAGAAGGGGAAGACACTGAGCAAAGGGGAGAGGGCTGAGGTGAAGAGGGCTCGAAAAGAGTCATGTAGGTTGGAAGAACAACTGCAGAAGGAGGAGGAGGAAGAACTCGCAAGAGTTAAAGAGAAGTCAAAAAAGGCGGAAGAGGAATGGCAAAGAAGGGCGAAAGAGGAAGCCCATGAGCTGAGCATGAAGGAATTGGCTGAGTTGGCTGAGGCCACTCGCAGGTCTGTTGAAAAAACTCACGGCAAAGGAGAAATCAACCCCTATGGTCCTCACCATGAGGCCAAAGTGAGTGGCAGCGCGAGGGTAGCCCCGATGATCGCAGGCAAGGGAAAGTCGCTGTTACACCCCCTGCCTCCCTCCTTCGTGCCGGCGCCAACAAACACCCTAAATGCCCCACAACCCATGCCTTCTCTGGACATGGCCCAACTGATGAGCATGATGTAGATGCTCGTCAGTAAGGTGGCAGAGATTGTCCCAGAACCTGGAGCGAAAAGACCTGCCATTGCTGATGTTGAATCTAGGAAAGACCCTAAGCGGCAAAAACTCGAAGCATCAACCACCATAGCTCCAATCCCCCTGTCTCACTGGATGCAGACTACGATGCCTACGTGGCCGAGCTCTTGGCGCCGCTGGAGGCGGCAAAGGAGGAAAAGAAGGTGGCCCTACTGGAGCTAGAAAAGGAAAGGGAAACCTCGACAGCCCTGAAGCTCAAAGTTTCAAAGCAAGAGGCTAACCGGCAAAGGGAGGTCAAGGCGTTACAAGATTAGCTAGAGGCCAAAAAGAAGGAGGCCCACGACAACAAAAACCGCCTAAGACAGAGGCTAGAGGACGAAGAACAAAACCTGGTGGCCGAGCAACGGAGCTTAAAGTTGCTAATACAGCAATATGCTGACCTAGAGTAAAGAACGGCCAGATTGGAGGGGTATGGACTATTGGCAACTCAAGAAGGTGATCCAAGCGAGTGGCAGGGGGATGCCATGGCAAAGCTTTAGTATGAGCTCGAGGAACAAAATAGGCTAGAGAGAGAGATAGAGTTCCTAGCTCGGGACTGGCCCACAACCCTCGCAATGAAAGCACAAGAACAACAACAGGAGGTACAATGGCTGCAAGGTGTGTTGGAAGTTGCCAATGAAGACACAGAGGCCCTCATGGCCATGGCCTTCATGCAACAAAGACTGCACCTTGCAGAGATCCTGAGCCACGAGCAGCTAGCATAGGAAAGATCAGAACGAATCGATGAGGCAGAACACGAATTCAGTATTGCAACTCAAGCAAAGGAAATCACCGAAGAACAGCTGGCTCAGAAGTCCAAGGAGTGGCACCAACTCTGGGCTTTAATGAACGAACAACAACAGGTGGTGACCACACTGGCAAGTGTGATGGAAGAAGAAAGAAGAAAGATGGATGAAAGGGCCAACGCTTGGGAAGCAAACAACTTTGAAAGAATCAGGCAATTAACGGAGCGCTTGGCGGTGGCAGAGTGCGAGATAGGTGTTTGCCATATCCAGAACTGAAGCAGCCGATGTATGCACCCATGTACTAAGGCAAGCCTTTCTCATCACCGTGTTGCATGTCACCCAAGCACAGGGTGATGATTCAATGGAAAGGATGAGAAGGAAACTAGAATTGACTACTTGGGCGCTAAGGTACGGCCTTCAGGAACAGGAGCTTCCCACCAGCACGGGACTCACCAGGAGCAGCAATTCCACTACCTGCGCAGTGTCCACCTTTCCACTGTTGAGCTCAAGGAACTAGGGTTCAAAGAGCAGGAGCCGCCCGCACCACCACCGCAAATGACCCCAGCCGTGGCCAAACAAGATACGGAGGAGGGCCCAGATTCAGACCAAAAGGCCGATGAAGAACTACGAAAAGCGCCCAGTCCCCCTCTACCAGACGAGCCTGAAGATGCCCACATGCCGAAGCGCATCGTGGCAGCCACAAGAAGGAGGCAGGAGCAGGCAGAGGACGCACAACGCAGAGCCCGGCCACTACCCAGACAATTCTTTGATGAGCCAGTACCACTACGAAGGGACCCCAACCCCATCGATTGGCCGCAAGAATTGGTCATCTGGCTTGATCGGGAGTTCCAGACGAGGCCTTTTGAGTTGTCATTTTCCTACCCACGCTCGCTGGACCGGGAGTTGCCACTCAATATCCTATCCAAAATCAAGGATCTAGCCAATGACCTGGCAAACAGATGGGTGGAAGAAAGGAGCCTAATTATAACCAGGTGGAGGCAGGAGCCTGCAGATTACTGGCACGACAAGGTGAACCGGATTCCCAAATCCATCCAAGGCTACGAGGATTTGGGATGCCAATTTTGACGCCTAGACCGCCTTCTGCAGCTCACTTCCCGAGGAATGAAATGACCCCACCTACATGCCCTACCCCCGCCGGCATGGAGTGGACTATGACCGCACTATGCATGGGGATTTTGATTTTCCTAAAATATATAATGTAAATGTCCGAACTCTCGAGGAATGCTTAGTTTTTAGACTAGAGGATATCCTTCCATCCATCACCCATTTCCTCGCGGACTTCTCCTCCTGCCCGGATCCTGCCTTCCTAACCACTTGCAATTATCTTAAGTTGATCAAATTCCTATTAATACAAAAGCCTACCGCTGAGAAAGCTCACCTTCCCCCCCTCTTTTTTGACATCAATCTAGGAATCGATAGTAGAGCTATGGCTAGATTAATTATGAGGGCAACCCTCCTTCCCTCCTTTTGCTTAGAACTCTTAGAAAACATGAATGACACCCACTTCATAAGGTGTAACCATCCCTTTTTGTCATCCACGCCTCTGAAGGCCCAATATGCTATTAAAGAATATCTCCAAAGCCGTGCCTTTCTATCCCAATGCATGTGACCACCCCACGCTTCGGCTAACGGTGATCGGCACTAGCCAAACGCCTTCTATGTATACCGTCTCCAAAAAAAAAAAAAAAAAAAACACTTTGCTCATCGCACCTAGGGTTCACCCTTTGCCCCTCTCCCCACTTCATGATTAGGGCACATCAAGGGCAGGACTTCCAGACCTGTCACCCTAAGCTCTGCACTGCACTTCCAACAATGCACAAACTGGGTCCTCAAGTGTGAGACATTACCAAGGGCTTGCCCAAGGTTAGACTCATCTCCCAACTCCACTACACATGCATTTACACCTCACTGGAAGGCAGACACACCCCTTAGGGAGAGCACATCCTTCTTTTGCAGGCTGTTTTAACTTAGTCGAGCCCTACCATTGGCATAGACCTTGGAACCCCGTGTTTTTCCACAATTACAGAGCCCCGGTTGTGACAGCCATCGCCAATGCCAAATTTCAACTGGGTAACAAAGGCTAAGCACCTTCATGAAGATCAAATTCAACCGGAACCTCTCCAAATCATCAAGAATCAACATCCCATCATGTCTCTTTCCCAGCAGCACCATCTTGATCATGGTCATTTGCCCACCAATTCCACTTAGCACCATTCCCAACGTTGCTGCTGCTCCCCACCCTAGTGCCATGGGATTGGCACTCCACTAGGAGGGGGGTAATGTTTACCATAGCACAGAGGAATGGAAAATGGAGCAAAAGTGCGGAAAAAATGGAAGCCTGAAAATTTGAATGATTTAAACGACGGTGTCGCCTTGAAAAAAGAAAAGAGTAAAAGTGCCCCATTAGATATGAAGGCGCTTTCAAATCTTTGTAAAAAGAGCACCAGGCTCACTCTTGTGCAAATCGTATGCAGTAGTGGGAACAGGATAAGTGGGAATGGTGGAAAATAGGAAAAGAGGGACTAGGCTAATGGCCGGCCATGTAAAAAAAGTGTAGATGACCGCCCAAAAGGTAGGGCATGTATATAAAGTTCAAAAGTGAATGAGAAGCTCATTCTTAGGTGTAGCTAAAGCTTTTTCTTCTTCCTCTCTTGCTTCTTACCTTCATGCTTGTGCTTAAGTGAGGGATTGAGGGAGTGTGAGGGAGTGAGGGAGTGAGTGTGTGAGAGTGAGGGATCGTGGAGAAGAAGCTCCCCATCTTCTCCCTTCATTTTCCTTCCCTTCTCCTCTTCTCTTGCCTCGCACAGCTATGGGGGATGGAGCTTGACAGAGGGGGCTTGAGGTTGCTTGAGGTTGCTTGAACTTGCCACAAGGATCGTGGAGCTACTGGAGTGTGAGAGAGAGGAGGGGACTCGATCAAACATCAAGGTAAGCTCACTACACCCACAAGGTAGGTATTGTGCGTCGGCTATGTGAGCGGTAGCCATGGCCGCTCGGCTTGAAACACTTGATCAATAATAAGTGGTCCGTAGGTCTCGGGGTAGAGCTTCGTAGCTCCCCTACAGAGATGCGCATAAGAGGGAGGTTTTCCAGTCCATACCTCCTCAGCAACCTGGAAATCCAAACCGCTAGAAGGTGATCTGTTCATGATATACACAACTATACTAACTACCTCAGCCCAAAAGCTTTGTGGTAGGCCTGCGTGGCTAAGCATACTACGTACACGCTCCTGGATGGTTTTATTCATCCGCTCAGCCAAACCATTCTTGGGGGGGGGATGTAGGAGGCGATCAACTGACGCTTAATACCCCTCTGATCACATAACTCCTCAAAAGCACGTGAGACATACTCACCCAAATTATCCGTCCTTAGGCATTTTAACCTATACCTAGACTGGTTCTCAACCAATGCAAGCCATCTCTAAAACACAGCCAAGACATCGAATTTCAGCTTAATGGGATAAGCCCAAACTTTCCATGAAAAATCATCTATGAACGTAACAAAATAATTTGCACCACCCATAGACTGACAAGGCATGGGCCCATAGGCATCTGAATGTACCAATGCCAAGGGCTCACTCATGCGTGCCCTATCAGACTTCTTGTGCATAGATCTAGTCTGCCTGCTATAAAGGCAATGCTCACATGAATCAAACCATGCATAATCAAGGGGTGGTAAGTACTGCAAACCAGAAAGCATTTTCATTCCCTTCAACGACATATGGCCCAAACGGGCATGCCAAAGAGATACATGTGGGATAGAACCCACAGACAAAATGTGATCAAGGGAAGAAGCGGATACAATCAAGGGATAGAGGTTGCTAGCCTTGGCACCTCTCGCAATCACAAGTCTGCCACGAGTGATCTTCCATGCAGAGTCTCCAAAAGATACATGATAACCTGCATCATCAAGCTGTCCAGCTAACAGGAGACTATGTGTCAAAGCAGGTACATGATGTACATCCTGCATAACAAAACTGCTGCCAAAAGGAAACTGCAGCCTAACATCACCAATGCCCACAATATCAAGAGAGTTGTCATCACCCAAGCGCACAGAACTCGAAAGAGTACAATATGAATGAAACCACTCTCGGCAAGGTGTCACATGAAAGAACGCACCTGAGTCCAAGAGCCAACATTGTGCATACATAGAGTGTATCTCTGTCATCTGCGAAACACTAGAAGAAGCTGCAAGGATATAATCATCATCAACATCCTCAGGCTGCATAACATTGATCTCTTCAATTTTAACACTGGACTTTGCAGGCACTATGCTGCAATCAGGAGACTTATCCTGCACTTTGTTTTTCCCCTTATCTTTGTGCCTTTCATTGCTGCACAGTTCATGGCATTATGGCCTAATATGGCCCTTTTTTCCACAATGGTGACAAGTAACATCTGCATTCTTTCCATGGGATTTGCTACGTGACTTTCCACAAGACTTGGACCGAGATTTCTGAGAATCCCGTCCACCATGGCACTGCCACTGCTATGCTTTTCATACCCATAATTCATGCCTCTAACTGTCATAGCATGTGACATACAAGAGGCATCCAAATTCTTACGATTAGCCTCTTCCTGCAAAACTTCCTGCAGAAGAGCACTCTCAACATCAGATAATTTCAAGGTAGCAGTAGAGGCACATAATGCAGTGCGGAATACATCCCATGACTCATTAAGAGTACCAAGCAAGAAAAGAGGAGTGACATCCTCTGCAAAAATGATGTCCTGCAAAGTCAAGTTCTTGAGTATAGCATGTAACTGGCTCAAGTGAGCAGACATAGTCACATTCTCATTCATGCGCAGATCCATAAGCTGCTTCAACCAATACATCTGACTCGGTAAACTTTTCTTATCATAGAGATTCTTGATTTTATCCCACAACTGCCATGCACTCTGTTCTTCCTCAAATACATTGTAATGAACCTATTTTGTGAGAGATAATACAATAGTGGACTTGCATAACTCATCAAGCTCAAGCCATTCCTCATCTGGCATAGTTGCAGGCAGATGCCCGCTCATCCTCAATGGTTTGATTTGTGATTTCTGCACCAACACCTGCCAAATCTCGCTCTTCTAATAAGAGTAATTCGTACCATCAAGCTTAGTGATGTTGAAAATAGCATGATCAGTGGATGAACTCGCCATAATGCAGGCTAGAAGACTGTAGACAGTTCAAAATTGCTTGCTGTTTACTGCAGAAAATAACCAAAAAAATCACCAAAATCGAGAGAAAATGGTGAGAAAAGTGTAACCAAAGCTGATGCCTACCAAGTACTAGTGAAAGTACATCATTTCAGAATATTTCAACATGAAAAATCCATGTCAGTCCGGAGTTATATGCTTGCTGTAATAAATGATAGCATGGTATTGTGAGAGTCAATTGCTGACCAAATCACTGCACCAAGTCAATAAATGACAACCACGACATGACCAGCCATAAACGGGCATAAATCAATACCAAACAGTCATCAAGACCCTGAGCAAACACCCAAACATTTCACCAAAGCATCTGTCAGTGAGTAGGCATACCCCCTGGACAATAGGGCAAAGTATAATAACACTGGCAAGACCTGACACCAGTAGGTGTATGCTCACAAGAGTGCAAAGCCCAAGCTCAGGTCAAAAGCAATTCCAAGATATTAGTGCATGAACCATGCAACATGTAAGTGTAAGAGATCCCAAAGTCTCAAGTATCTGCAAAATGCTCAAATAGCATAAACCTCCTGGTCAATGTCAGTCAAGCATACAAGATGCTCCCACCACTGGCTCAAAAGGCGGATAAACGAGCTCAACAGCTCAAGCAAACCAAGTCAAAGTACCAAAGACAGGTAACCAAGACAATGCCTCAATAGCATCCAAGGTCGTAATGGAAAAATCCAAGTCGTAACGGAAAAATCCAAGTCAATGTCCAACTGCTCAAGGGAATACTCAAATGAAAGTCAAGACGAGCTCAAACAACTGCCATCCACAGCTAAAGCATAAAGCATTCACCAAGGCATCATAACCCGTATTGGGTAGCCTAGGCATAAACCATGTCATAGATGAAATGCCACCTGCAAAGAAGTGATGGTCAAAGCCAAATTGAGCTCAAAAGCTTTCGAAGCATAAACAAGACATGTGGCATAGTCCAAATACATCATGACATCATACCGAGTAGCCGGGAGCACCCGGTGACCAATAGGTATAACTGGTGCACAGATCGGATATTGTATGCTCGCGTAGTGAGCGCCGGAAGGTCCCCAAGAACAAAAGAACTCTACTTTTTGCACAAAACTCAAGGTAGAAAGCATGCACGACATGAACAAGAGACCAATTGGGTGCAATCTCCCCCCATGCCTTGTGTGAGCACTCCATAAAGCATGTATTTTATGTATTAATCATCTCCAAGCTCAAATAATAGCCCAAATTACAAAATAGCACGCTTTTGGCTTTTGAGTTTGCTTTAGTGCTAAATAGAAATAAAGCTAATGGGCAGGCGCCCAAAGAGTCAGGCATACCCAATACAATGTCCAAATACAAATATCATAATCGTGTGCCCATGCGCATACAAAATAATAAATAAATATACAACGCCTTAATAAATAGGCGTGACAAAATATAGGCGCCATGCCTAAGGTATGCGCCCATCAAAATATAAGTGATAACTCGAATACACGCTATCCTCCAATGCTTTCCTCCGCCACTGCTGCTATCTCTACACATCAACTGAAGCATTCACAATCATTAGTAAAATAATACAATTAAATCAACAAAAGTGAATACCTAGCAGTCTTCAGCTACATAAATAAATCAACTGGTTAGAAATCAATCCTAACCTTAATTTATCACGAGTGCGCACTCTAAACTCATAAACGTTTATTAATTTAATATGTATTTTGCGGAATCACCCGCTATGGAATCACCCATATACACACTAAATTAATGAAACGCTCGAAAAGGATAGGCGTCCCCATCAACTTCTTGCACAAAGAATCCACTTTGTGTATGAGCCCCGGTCAACAAAGTTTACGAAATCCACCATAAAACCTCATGGAATCCACCGTGTAATATACATCCTAGCATCATACCCCCAGGGTGGGATAGCAATTGTCCTCAATTGCTATTAGCTCAATGTGGAGCTAACAGAGTGGGGAAAGCATTTAAGTCTCTAGCGTGCATCCATTGGGCCTCTTTAATAGGATGGTTTTTAAACTTGACCAAATATCTAGAATATCTACGGCCAGTTCTAGTGGTCATAAAATTAGTATCTATGATAGCTTCAGGCTCAAGGATTTCAGTCTCTTCATCTAGCAAAGGTGGATTTTCATAAATAGGGTGTACATGTAACTGGCCTCTAAAGGGTCGTAATAAACTAATATGAAAGGTGTTGTGAATTTTCCAATGTGGTGGTAGTTCTAACTTAAATGCATTATCATTGATTTTGTGAATGATCTTGAATCGTCCATAGAATCTAAGTGCTAATTTCACAACTAGGTGTTTATCTACACTTTGTAATCTACGTTTTTTTATTCTTGACCAAACATAGTCATCAACTTTGAAATTCATGGCATGTCTTTTCTTATTGGCTTGTTTTGTATATGATTGCTGGGCATTGGCAATCATGTCTTTAACCTCATCAAAAATAGTAGCGTGCATGTTAGCAATATCATCAGCACTCTGAATTCTATTTGATAAATATGCAACAGGTGTAGACAATCTATAACCATAAATCACTTCAAACGGTGCTTTCTTTGTAGCTGTGTGTGGTGTATTGTTATATGCAAACTGTAGTAAATGTAGATGTGCATCCCATGTCTGTGGTTTAGAAATAGTGTAAGCACGTAAAAGATCTACAATAGTACTATTAGTGGCTTTTGTTTGACTATTAGTTTCAGGATGGAATGTAGATGAGAAATCAATCTTTGTTCCTAGGTTAGCAAACAAAGTAATCCAAAAGTTATTACAAAATCTAGAATCACTGTCAGAAATAATAACTTTTGGTAATCCATGATTAGTGAAAACAGTTTTCAAAAACAATTGTGTTGCCTGAGATGTTGTTAAAGTTTTCTTGCATGGAATGAAATATGCTTGTTTACAAAACCTGTCTACAGCAGTCCAAATCATATCATGGTTAGCTTTAGTATTATGTAAACCAGTAATAAAATCCATAGAAATCTATTTCCATGGTCTTGATGGAATAGATAAAGGCATAAGTAAACCATACTATTTACCATGATGTCTCTTAACTCTTTGACAAACTAAACACTCAGAAACAAAGTTAGATACATCAGTGTCCATATGTGGCCAATAAAAATCTTCAGTCAATGTACGTAAAGTAGATATGATACCTCTATGACCTTGATATGGAGGGCAATGAATTTCATTCAAAACAAAAGATCTAAATGGGACTGTAACACATAATCTTTTTTCATAAAACATGAATCCATCATTGTAAGACAGTGAATCAATAGGAATCTAGTTATTTCCAACTAATTTATTCCAGTTAGCTTGAAATGTAATGTCCTGATGATAAGTATCTTTCATAGAGGTTAAAGAATCAAATGATATGACAAAGATATTATGAATGGTCGATCTTCTACTTAAAGCATCAGCTACTACATTTTCTTTTCCTGGTTGATATTGGATAAGGGGATGAAAACTCTGAATAAAAGCTACCCATTTGATATGTTGGTCAGATATTTGGGGTTGACTAAGGAGATGTCTAATACTTTGTTGGTCAGTCTTAATCATAAACTCAGAACCCATTAAGTAATGTTTCCATTGTCTTAAAGCTTGTACAACAACTAACAATTCTTTATCATAAGTGGAATATTTAAGTTTGGATAGTTTCAGTTTACAACTAGAATAGGCTATGGGATGATTATCTTGCATAAGTACGACTCCTATTCCAGATCCGCTAGCATTAGTAACTACTAAAAAGAATGGTCTATTGAAATCAGGTAGTTGTAATACAGGAGCATGGGTTAATGCATGTTTCAATAAATCAAAAGATTTTTGTTGATTATCAGACCAATGATAAACAATACCTTTCTTTAAAAGTTTAGTCAAAGGCAAAGCAAGTAATGAAAAATTTCGCACAAACTTCCTGTAAAAACTAGCAAGACCTAGAAAAGAATGTAACTCATGCACATTTTTAGATATAGGCCAGTTTAATATTGCTTCTATCTTTTTAGGGTCAACCTTAATACCTTCTGATGACACAATATGACCTAGATATTCAATTTATGTTTGAAAGAACTCACTCTTTTCTGGATTAGCATACAATTGATTATCTTTCAACAACTTGAAAACCAAAGACAGATGTTCATAATGTTCTTTCTCATTTTTACTGAATACCAAGATATCATCAAAGAATACTATAACACAATGTTGATATTTCAAAAATATACGATTCATCATTCTATTAAATGTAGCAGGTGCATTAGTCAATCCAAAAGGCATCATTAAAAATTCATAATGACCAAATTGTGTTCTAAATGCAATTTTAAATATATCTTATCTAATCTCACTTGATGATAACCAGATTTAAGATCTATTTTACTAAATATGGCAGAACTTTGTAGTTTATCCATAAGATCATCTATCCTAGGAATTGGATATCTATTCTTTACAGTAAACTTATTTAGGGCATGATAATCAATGCACATGCGATAAGTATTATTCTTCTTCTTTACCAACAAAACAAGTGCGCCAAATGGAGAACTATTAGGTCTAATTAATCCTCTGTTTAATAATTCCTCAACCTGATTTTGAATCTCTTTCTGTTCAATCTGGTTATGTCTATATGGTGCTTTACAGGGTGGTTGTGTACCAGGAATTAAATCTATTTTGTGGTCTTTAGGACGTGAAGGAGGTAGTCCAGGTGGTAAATCTTCAGCAAAACGTCCTTTATGGGTTGTGGTCCATCTTTGTCGGTAGTCGATCGTTGTAAATTGGCCAATTGAACTTGCAAGGCTTGTCGGGCTCTTCGTTCTTCATCCAGTTGCATCATAATTAAATCCAATTTTTGTTCCATCATAGGTTCAGGAAGATCGCCTTCAACCATTAAATCGTCCATGTTTTGTTCCGTCATCCTGTAAAAATTCAAAAGACCTCATACTCTCAAAATCCAATTAGCGGGATGAGTGTAGCTCAAAGTCAGGTATACAAGGCTTATAGATTTTTGTATGGCTTTTACGGTCTTCGACTTTTGCGGTTATGGGATTTGAAGTCTTCGTAAAATCTGCGTATGATCTTCTGCGTGTGCTGAAACTGGTTCAGCAAGTCTGCGTATGCGAACAGAGTCTTCCAGGGAACAACTTTGCAACTCAATGCTTCTGCGCAAGAACAGTCCTTATGGGAGTTTTTAGAATAAGTCAGTTTTGACCTCTGCTGACTTGCAAGACTTGCAGAGTGATAAAACTTGAGGAACTTGACAGACTTTGAAAATTTTTGACTTGTGACTTAGTTGATTAAGCTTGTAGCTTAATCTGTAGTCAACGACGAATTTTAGGGGGGGTGCATTTTTCAGCTGCACGGCGAGTACATACTGATGCCGCCGATTCAAGAATTTGAGATACTAAGCTTTTAAAAAGCTTAGTTTTAAGCTTTAGCTTAAACCTTGAAGATTAAAGATGAAGCTTATCTCTGTGTTTTGTCTAAGAAGAAACGACTTGATAGAAGAGATGTAGGAGTGGTCCTCCGCTTCCTCAGGCCGGTCCTTCGCGATCAGAGGCTGTAAATAGAGGTTATTGATCGCCAGGAATCCACCCGTATCGACCATTCGCGATAAAACTGACTCTAGAGCTCAATCATTCCAGGAGCTCCGCCTTCGCGCAAGATGGGTAGCGATTGGAAGCTCTCGATCTCAGCTTCGCTCTGATACCACTAGTGCACAGATCAGACGCTGTATGCTCGCATAGTGAGTGCCAGAAGGTCCCCAAGAACAAAAGAACTCTGCTTTTTGCACAAAACTCAAGGTAGAAAGCATGCATGACATGAACAAGAGACCAATTGGGTGCAAAATCCCCCCATGCCTTGTGTGAGTGCTCCACAAAGCATGTATTTTATGTATTAATCATCTTCAAGCTCAAATAATAGCCCAAATTACAAAATAGCACGCTTTTGGCTTTTGAGTTTGCTTTAGTGCCAAATAGAAATAAAGCTAATGGGCGGGCAGCCAAAGAGTCAGGCATACCCAATACAATGTCCAAATACAAATATCATAATCGTATGCCCATGCGCATACAAAATAATAAATAAATATCCAACGCCTTAATAAATAGGAGCGACAAAGTATAGGCACCATGCCTAAGGTATGCGTCCATCAAAATATAAGTGATAACTCGAATACATGCTATCCTCCAATGCTTTCCTCCACCACTGTTGCTATCTCTACACATCAACTGAAGCATTCATAATCGTTAGTAAAATAATATAATTAAATCGACAAAAGTGAATACCTAGCAGTCTTCAACTACATAAATAAATCAACTAGTTAGAAATCAATCCTAACTTTAATTTATCACGAGTACGCACTCTAAACTCATAAACATTTATTAATTTAATATGTATTTTGCAGAATCACCTGCTATGGAATCACCCATGTACACACTAAATTAATGAAACGCCCAAAAAGGATAGGCGTCCCCATCAACTTCTCGCACAAAGAATCCACTTTGTGTATGAGCCCCAGTCAACAAAGTTTACAGAATCCACCGTAAAACCTCATAGAATCCACCGTGGCACGGAATCCACCGTGTAATATGCCTCCTGGCATCAATAACCCAACTGTAGCATAAATAACTTCAGCCCTGAAGTTTCCACCAGCATATAACCTCTGTAAACTAAGCAAATCAGTGCTCAATCCAAGCTCAAATCCATAGGCAAACCATAGGCATACATTTCGTATGTATAGGCACCAACTGGGCATAATCGGGCATCAAATGCCAAGACCTGTAAGCATAAAATTGAAGTAACAGGTGGCTGCCCTATTTTAAAAAAATTTGGGATTATTCAAAACAGTCAATGACTGATCCAAATCAGCTCCAAATGCTTCTCACATAAGAGGCATAACATCCACAAGTGATCCGGTATCAATAGACATCAATAGAAGCATCACATAAGCCATAGGCATAGAAACACATGTTGTCTCACACCTGAAATCTATTGCAGAATATGCTGCCACTAGAATTTTGCAAATCCGACATCACCATCGTGTCCGAAGCGTGCCAAAACCCCAATTTAGACTCTTACCTTGCCTGAATCGGGTTTTGAATGCCCGAGATATGACAAAAAGAGTGATTTTTGGGCCGGATTTTAAAACATGCGCAAAAAAAACGTGAGCTGGCTGGGGAGGTCTACTGTCCCACATGTCAACAATGGGGCACAAATGGGGGCCAAAGAAGGCCTACACCAAGCCTTGATAGGCTGGAAGCAAGACCCAGGTGAAGGAAGCTCCAAGAGGTGTGAGCTATGGCTGCCCACAACTTGTGAAAACCCTATTTACCTAGACCTGTGAACTGAGATAAATCTCTAAAATAATGAAACAATACCTCAATGTCAATGCCCTAATGGTGTCTCAATAGGCCGGGAAGAAGCTCGGGAAGCCGGGGAGTGACGGGAGCTCAAGAGAATGAACTATGGTTGCCGGGAAGGAGACCCAATGCAAGTGGGGAGTCGATGGGAAGCTAAGAATGCCACAAGCCAAGCTCAAAAGTCGGGAAGCCATGCTCTGATAGCAGCTAAAAGGAGAGAAGGATCGAAGCTTGCACTCGAGAGCTATGGCGGGAGAGCAAGAGCAAGAAAGAGAGAGACAAGAAATGGGAACTCCAACAGTCACAATGTGTGATCGGGCCTTCCTTTATTCAGACTGTCACTAAAAGAATAAAGAATAAAGTGACGGTGACGGGCACGCGCCACCTACAGTGTGCAATGGCGGTGACTGTCAGTGTAGTAATACACACGCGGCTAGGCGGAGGCGCCTTTACCCCCAATAGGGTGCTATTGGCTATGGCTGCCATGGAAGCTTCATTGAAGGTAGGAATGCAAATGAAGTTGGAGATAGGGTCCAATACTCAAACTGAGCTGAGCAGATATGGAAAGGAGCTAAGAGGAGTGAAAGGAGAGTTGAGCCATGCTTAGATGAGCTCTGATACCATGTGAAAAGCACGGATCTAGAGCATGGTAGAAGCTATGGAGGATGGAATATGAAGACAAGAATCATGTTGACATAGACAAGGAGAGACCAACTGTTACACAAGTGAATTAGATTCCAAGATGGAAGCTTGGACTCATAAAGACAATCTTGTGTAATGGATTAACAATGACAAAGACACTAAGTGAAAGTACAAAGCATCATGATATTGTATTGATTCCATATGAAAAAGTAGTAGTCAAGTACAATGCTTTATAGTTGGTGGATAGGTAGTAGTTTCCCTTTCTGTGCATATGGGATTCCTACAGCCTGCATATCTTCATCCCAAACTGCCTCATACAAAGAGGCTACATTAGGTGTGATTGCTAATATCTCAACATTAATCTTGTAATACCAAGGCATACATAAGATAAGATCATAGTTACCAATGGGTGCAAGTAGAAAAGATTCTTAGTCGTGGTAATACCCAATTCTAAGATTCAACTTCCCCTAGATAGAAGTAGAATTGGTTGCAAGTCCTTCAAATGCCGAACCTGATCCAATTGGTGTTCCCAATCAATTTGGTGGAATTTGTAGCCTTTCAGCAGTATCTGCTAACAAAAAATTATCTGTGGACCCAGGATCAAAGAGTATCAAAACTTGTTGATTGTTGAGTATCCCCCAACCCTTTAAGAGTTGTCTTTTCTTCTCATTTGAATGAGTGTTAGCTTGCATATCCGGAATAGAATTTGAGGATGGCAGGGGAGGATCTTTAATCACATTTTCTTCCTTCCTTTTGTGAGGACAATCAGGCTTCATATGCCCTAACTCACCACAAAGAAAGCACCTTCCTTCCTCTTTGTACTTTTGTATCTCAAAGGGTGAGAGATACTTACACTTCTTCTTATTACCCTCTGGCTTTGAATATTGGTCATGGATAGAGGTAGGTCTTCTTCGATTAGTCCTGTCTCTTGGTTGATCATAGAGCTGCTCTTGTCTAGCTCTATAAGAACTCATCTCCAACTTTTGAGATGTACCAAATGTATGCAAACTTTTAGCTATGTTGGCAGACTCAATCATGCAAGATAAGGTTTCATGTGGATACACCTTCATGGTTTTGTGTAAACCAGGGAGTAGACCTACTTCAAACTTCCTTTTCTTCTCTTCATCGTTGATCTCCATGAAAGGAGTAACCTTAAGAAGAGTAGACCAAAACTTGTCCACATAACTAGTGACCTTTTCATGCTCTTTTTGGCCTATTGACATCATTCTCAAAATCAAGAGGCAAGAATTGAGCATAAAACTTCTTCTTGAACTTTTCTCAAGTTGTAGGTTTCCTTCCCTCCAAAATGAGAGTCAACCACCAATTGCTAGGGTTGTCTTTCAAGTGCATGCCTACATGCTTGAGCTTGGACTTTTCTAAGAAATTACCATCAGAAAAAGCAACTTCAAATTGCTTGACAAAGGCTAACGCCTGAGCAAGATCTCTCTTATCGGAGTAAGAGTCAAAATTTATGTCCTTATCCCCAGACTTGAAAGTCTTAGTCTTCTTAATCTTGCTCCTCTTATGGTCCCTCTTTGTCCGTTTGCGGATTGCATGAGACTTAGAACCAAGAGAGTAGGAACTAGAAGTTGATGAGGAGGAGGAGGAACTTGAGTAATCACGGGAGTAGTTGGTTGATGAGGGAGATGACTCCCTCCTTAATCGCCTCACTCAAGGTGAGGTCTTTTTACTCTTCTTGACCCGAGAGCCCTTCTTCCTTCTAGGAAGCTTCTTAGCAATTGGATGCTTTACACATTCACCATCAATCGGTGCAATGGTGTTTCCTCCAATATCACCATCCTTTGGAGGATTCGGTCCTTCATAAGTAGCTTCTTCCCTTGCCCTTAAGTTGTCAATCAATTGACGTACTTCGAGAATCTCCAATGAGCTACGATACTCTATCAACTAAGCCTGTAATTGCTCACTTGTAGGTGCTTCATCAATTGCCATCTTTACCTTCTTCTTGCCAAGATTGCCTTTACTTTGAGAAAAGCAAAGATACCTGCTCTGATACCACTGTTATAAGATCTGAGATACACGCTCGACTTTCTTGTATACTTAAAATATATATGGTGAATATTATGCAAGCATAAAGAGAGAACAGACGAGAGAAAAGAAAGATGTAGAGAGAGAGAGAGAGATTGACAACACACTAGGGAGTGGAAGATGGGCCAAACCCCCCCCCCCCCCCCTTGTGGAGTTATATTATTGACAAGGAGCAAGCTCCTCCGTTACACATAAACTAGTTCTTACTTGTAGGTCTTGAAAACAAGATCACTGTTCCTTGCACAGTATACAACAACCGGCTAACACTTGTACAACTTGGAAGTTGGTACCTTTTGATCCTTCTTGAGTCTCCTTCTCTCCTACACAATATGTGTAGGGCTCTCCTCTTGGAGCTTGATTTCAGCAAAGCTTCCACAACACTTGCACCTTCTCTTCTCCTCTTGGAACTTGACTGCAGTAGAGCTTCCGCAACACTTGCACCTTCTCTTCTCCTCTTGGATGCATGTAAAGTGATGCTTCCTTCACCTCCCTCGCACCCAAGGAGAGCCTCCTTTTTTATAGGCTTTCAAGGGCTTCTCTTCTTGGAGAGAGACTTGAGTGCCAAGATTGGAAAGGTTGATCTTTATGCAAGATGTGTTGTTCCAAGACCTACTCTGTAGCACCAATTTTGAGATATCTCTCTATGCGTTGCTCGGATGAAAAAAATGTCCAACAAAATAGTTATAGATCTCATTGTTTCCGACAACCCTCACCGACCATTTTTAGAGATCGTCTTTCTATCGTGATATATTTTAGCAATGGATTTACCATGTCTATTTCAAAAGGAAAAACAACTATTTAAACTATACTCTTAACTTGTGGTCCATGCAACCACCTTGAATCATACATAAGGAGAGTTCATTAGATTGCCTTGGGCCTCAACCTTAAGATTGAATTCCACACAAAAGCTTTTGTCATTTTAGACCTTGGAAAGAGAAAATCACTTCTCTCCTCACTTATAAAGGATCATGTCTCTCATCTTTCTTAGTGAGAGAATTACCTCTCTCGTCTTTCTTAATGAAAGACTTTAGAACTTTGACTTGTAAGGGAGAGGATGACCCCAAATGAATGCAATGCTAATTAATACAAGTAAACATTCCCAGGCGTCCCCTCGGATGCACACATAAATACATATACACAATGCTAATGCACTTCCTCTTCTTAGAACTTAATCCATCTTCATTTATGTGTAGCTCCTTGGTTCTTGTGTACACTCTTACACTTGGCAGATACTTCCTTCCCCCTTCGTAACTTGTAATATCTGTACCAGATATCCTCGTCACAATGCTCTGATCACTCCATTAAGTGATCCACTAGGAATACTGGTCTCTAAATGGTCTCATGGCCATGCTAGATCATCATCAACACTTAAAGAAAAGCGAGTCATTAATTTATTGACATAAATTTATTAAACAAAGAAAGCATAATAAGCAATTAATTT
Organism: Lygodium microphyllum; assembly: GCF_053477565.2. Taxonomy (NCBI): domain Eukaryota; kingdom Viridiplantae; phylum Streptophyta; class Polypodiopsida; order Schizaeales; family Lygodiaceae; genus Lygodium; species Lygodium microphyllum. The sequence continues at coordinate 73,980,025 of NC_141138.1, read as the reverse complement.
AGTGATAGTGCCACCCTACAAGCTTATATCCCATGAGGGTTGTCACAATGGAGGCTAAGGTTTTGTGCCACAAGGGTGCTTTTAAGAGTCCACGAAGGTTGCCCTTAAATTGGGATTTGGGAGAAAGCTATTGAGGGCAGACCAAGGTAAGCACTACATCAACTAGGCAAGGTTTTCAAGTCTAGCCCAGCCCCAAGGATTCAAACTAGGTAGCAAGGATCACATGCCACAAGAGATGCTTCGAGAGCCCAACTAACTTTTCTTGAGGCATTGCTAAGTTTTGCTCAAAGTAAAAGTGCTTCTATACCTCCAACCCAATATTTCATTGTGTGAAAAGCCAAAACAACTACTAGCTCTTGCAAGTAGTTGGTAAGACATAATATCTAGCTCATGCTCATAAGTCACAAAACAATGAAGAATGATTTCAAATATCCAAATGCAATAAATAAGATTTGATAGGTATGCAAAAGGTAAAACATGAAGGTTCTTAATTCTTGGATATAGCAAACCATTCAAGTAATCCAATGCTCATCCAAAACACTATCACCATGGATGTCTAATTATCCCACCAAGCCCTTTATTTTCGTGCAAGCTCCTAAGTAATCCCTAATCATGCAGTAGGCTCAAACTTCCATCAAGTCTTCTCAGTCCACTACATTATGCGTAGTGGATCTCATGGAGGAGATGCCCTAGGTCCTCAAGAAAATCCTCTCAATGTCTTGATTCTATGCCTCAAGATAGGAGATTATGTAATTATCCTCTCTAGATAATTATGTGCCATTACCCTCTCAGAGTGATGCAATTGAGACTAGAAGGCATTGTTTGGGTGAATGAGATTAAAAGAAGAGGAGATTGCCTCCTCTTTTCATTTGCCATTGCCCATTCAATACGTTAATAGAACTCTAGCCACCCTTATTCCTATGAATCTTAGGGAAAGTTTGTAATGATAACACACACACACACACACACACACACACACACACACACACACACACACACACACACACACACACACACACACACACACACACACACACACACACACACACACACACACACACACACACACACACACACACACACACACATTCATGTACTTTATAATTCTAAACTCTCTTTCTCACACTTTATAAAAGAAGGAAGATGGAATGGTGGAACATGTACAATATGGATTACACACATATACCATTTTAAGAGGTTAACACGATCTACATTGTAAATTTATTTGTGGAGTTGAGATTCTTTAACAATATTTGCCACCCTAAAGATACTAGAGAAGGAGAATGAAGATAGAATCCATTGTGCAAACTTAAGAAGCAATGCAATTTATTATTTGTTAATATTTTCAGTCATATATGATGGTTTATTAGTTCATAAAAGTTTGGAATTTATTTGCATATGCATTGTTGAGCTTTGTTGTAATGAATCTTTACATATGTTTCCAAATGCACATAATAAGACCATAGCCCTATTTATCAAATTTATGGATCCCACTTAAAAAACTACATAAACTTTTAATATGTTGAAACTTAGGGTGGAGCTTGTGAAATCTATGGTTACTATGTCCAAAGGTGAAGACATGTCTTAGTGTTTTCTCAAAATGTGTGCTTTATTGCATGTTTTGTTGGAGGGTGGTTAGTGTTGAAGCATGTATTTGCACTTGAAGTGAAGGTTTAATGTACAATGAGGCTAGCCATGGAATTGGGTGTCTTTGTGGATGTATGATATGATAGAATTTAGATGCTAAATAGCAATTGTCTATGTGCTAATTAGCATTTGAATTTTACCTACAGTATCAATCTTGCTACTACACATGTAGCATTCATGTCAAAAGTCTCTTCCATCATTGAACCTTAGCTGTACAATGAAGCATGCAAAAAGGAAGAATGGAATTCAACCGTGGATGAAGAGTACAAAGCTCTTATGGACAACACATGGGAACTTGACACTCGTTGCCAGAGGGAAAGAAGAACATTGGATGTAAGTGGCTGTAGAAAGTCAAGTTGAATGCTGATGGTACAATCAATAAATACAAAGCTAGATTATGTGCTAAAATATTTGTTCAAAAGTATGGAGACGATTATGATGAAGCCTTTTCTCATGTTATGAAAATGACAAGTGTTAGACTTGTGATTGCTCTTGCTACTCGTTATGGATGGCCCTACTGAAGCAACTGAATACATAGGAGCAGCTCATTATACTTGTCATTTTCATAATTGATTATACTTGTCATCTACTGAAGTTGAATATAGAGAAGTAGCTAATGCCACTTGTGAGATTGTATGAACAAGAATAATGCTTGTAGATATTGGTGGACCAGCCAACTCAAGTCTTTTGTGATAATCTCTCAAGTATCTACCTTGCCAGGACTAAACATATTGAGATGCATTACCACTTCACTTGAGAGAAGGTCTTGGATCGAGAGATTGATTTGATTCATGTCTCCACGCATGATCGAGTTGTAGATGTCTTCACAAAACTGCTTGGACCAAATTAGTCCAACATTTTTAGGAACAAGCTTGGAGTATATAAGCACACTTCTATACTTGAGGGGGTGTGATAAAATTCAAATGCTAATAGCACACAGAGCTGCTATTTAGCACAGGAAATTGCTAACTAGCACATGCAATTGCTAACAAACAGCTGCTAATTAACATACAGATGTTGATTAGCATACAAACAACTATGCTAATTGGCATACATTTGTTTTTTATAAGCATAAGGTGCTTCTTACCATATAGGTTACTGTAAATAGCACTGTTAAGTAGCATACATGAGACTGTTAACTAGCACACAATGGCTTTAAATAGAAGCATAATTGACATGAGATAATAATAACGTGATAGTAGGCATCACAGTAAATATATTCCACTTTAGATATCCTACTTTACATGTGGATATGATTGGTCAAAAGTACTCCTACTTTTCAACCCTTATTTTTTCTCAACTACTAAGCTTCCTAGAATAGTGTAGACTTCTAGGGCCAATAATTTCAGATCCAACCACTAACTTTTGCTAACATAAAAAGAGAAAATGTTCTTGAGATCACTCTCCACGCTCTTAACATTGGGATTAAGAAGATTCTCATTTTATGTTGAATTATATGTACTCCTATCTCAGCTATGTACTTTCCCTATGTTTCAAGGACTGCTAGACATACTTGACTTGGAGAGAAAATCAAGAAAAACCCTACCAGTTGATCAAGTTGGTATCTTCTATAAAGTTGTTCCTCTACTCATGCCCTCTACTCATGATCTACATCTTCACTATTGGGATCATTGAGATCTTATTTCAACTAAGATTGAATCAATAATTACTAATCTAAAACTTTTAGGTAGAACAAAAGTCTATTGGATTCACTACTATATATATTGAGCTAATCTCAATGCATTGACACCAACTCAATCCAATGGTTGGATTTTTCTAGATCTACCCTCCAAGCTAGGTATTTCTTGCAGTCCCTGAAATACAGGAACAGTGTGTAGCTAAAATTGGAGCACATATAATTCGATATAGAATGAGAACCTTCTTAATCTCAATGGTGAGAGTGTGGAGAGTGATCTTAGGAACATTTCCTCTTTTTACATTAGAAGTATACACTATTCTAGGAAGCTCGGTAGCTGAGAAAAAATAAGGGCTAAAAAGTAGTACTATTGACCAATCATATCCATGTGTAAAGCTGGATATCTAAAGTGGAATATATTTATTAGGATGCCTACTATCATTTCATTATTATCTCGTGTCAATCATGCTTCTCTTTAAAGCCATTGCATGCTAGTTATTAGTGTTGTTTATAGTAGCATGTATGCTTATAAGTAGGTGTATGCTAGTTAGCATAGTTGTTTGTATGCTAATTAGTAGTTGTATCATAATTAACATCTGCATGTTAATTAGTAGTTTTTTGTTATAGCAGTTGCCTATGCTAGTTATTAGCAGTTGTCTGACTACTAGTTAGCGGTTTTCTATATGCTAATTAGCATATGAATTTTATCACAATATAATGCCTTGGTATTAATGTACCTTGCAAGTTTTATTGTCTCGATTTAAAACATATCAATGAGTGGTATATGTGCCTTCGAGATTGCATATGACGAGAGAGAGAGAGAGAGAGAGAGAGAGAGAGAGAGAGAGAGAGAGAGAGAGAGAGAGAGAGAGAGAGAGAGAGAGAGAGAGAGAGAGAGAGAGAGAGAGAGAGAGAGAGAGAGAGAGAGGATTTGAAGAAATAGTAAGGGAGGGCATTGATTCAATTATACGGAGGACCTTTGCCACTTGTTATCAATTCAAGTGTTTAGGGTTCACATGAACTGTTGCATCCATAGGGTATACTCATGAAATTAACACATTTGTTCATTCAAACCCCCACTTGATAGTCATTCATACACATTCACATACTTATTTTTTATAACCATATTTATGTGCATTCTTCCATAATTCATCGAAGAATAAATTTACTCACCAAATTCTACAACCTTTGACTCACTTTTGTCAATGTATTTATGTGCACACATACACATATATTACCTCTATATACATGTGCATACATGAACATGTATCAATTTGCATGGTTGTCATACAACTTATCCTAGAAACCATCAATGAATCATAAGCTTTGCAACAACCAAGACAACTTGCTTGACAATGTCCTAATTAAAAAGCTCAAGCTAAGGGAGAAGACATTCTCCAAAGAGGGCAAACGGCAATCTTGTCAAGCAAATAATGAAGTTACATATCTAGGAGGTTTGGCCATAGACATCAATATGATCAATCACTACATCTAGAAATTTAGAAAAAAAAACCATTGTATTCTCAAGACACCCTTGGCAACGAATATAAGGAGGTAGATTATTGCAAGTTTCTAAGAATAGATCTCTCTTTAAAAGACTTGACATGTCCTCCATGCAATCTTCCAAGGAGGAGGAGAAGAAGAAAAGGAGACAAAAAGGTTCTAACTACAATTTAGGGTAATGCCACACAAACTACTTGCTATACTTTTTGGACGTATAACAAGTAAAGTGAGTTGCATTTGACACCTTGTTTAAGCTTCATTCTCGCTATAAAAAGTGTTAACTTTACTTATTAGGCCTTAGAAAAGTCTAATCATGACCTCTATGTGGCATGACCCTTAACATCCTATCTAGTTAAAAGATTCAATCGATTTCTTTCTCTTATCATTAATCTTACCTCTTATACCATTAATCTTATCTGTCTCATAGAAATGTTATTCATCATAGTTATAGATGACAAAATTTTTCCACGCCATGTATCATGTCATATAGAATGCACCTCAATAACACGGTTGCATCACTTTGCTAACAAAAAACATGAAGTAAATGGGGTATAGCCTCATGAGCTACACATATGGTGTGAAGTGTGGGTAGCACACCCATTACATCAACTAATACACATAGTATACATACTTGAATGTGAGTTGTAACTTGTTCGATTGCTCAACTTAGAGATGGATCATGTGAGATGGACTAGGAATAAAGCGATGGATTAAAAAATATACTAAACCTTGCAGTCGTATGAAGCAGACATAATATAATTTTGACATAGTTTGAATGGAAAACTTTAAAAAAAATCTGAGGGGGACTTGAGGTAATCCCACCACTAGTGTGGTGCTTTGAGCCAGCTTCGTTGCCCCGAAGCGGCAAGCGAAATCTATTTCTCATCTTTCTCTCTCCTCTTTTCCCTCTCTATTTCTAATTTTTTTTATTTAGACACACACACACACACACACTCTCTCTCTCTCCCCCCAATTCCCTATGTCTAAATTTCTCTCTCTTTCTTTGCCATTTATTTTAGTTTATTTTTCTCCTCTCCTGGTTCTCTCTCTCTCTCCTTTTATTCTCCCCCTCTCTCCTCTCTTTTCCTTCTCTTCCTCTCCTCTTTTTTCCTTTTTTTTTTCTTCTTCTCTCTCTCTCTCTCTTTATTCTCTTTTTAAACTTTTTCTTCTCTCTCTCTCTCTCTCTCTCTCCCCTTCTTCTTATTCTTCTTTCACTTTCTTTCCTCCCCTTAGTCTCTCTTAAAGTGTGTAAATTTTATATTTTCCCTATATATAATTCTCTCTCTTTATGTTTATATTCTCTCTCTTTTTCTTCTTTCTCTCTCTCTCTCTCTCTCTCTCTCGTTGACCCCTTTTCTTCTCCCCTTTCTCCTAATTTTCATTTTTTTATTCTCTCCCTCTCTCTCTTTTAAATTTTATATTCTCTCTCTCTCTTCCCCCCTCTCCCTTCCTCTCTCTAAAAAAATATTTAAATTTAAAAAAGATTTTTCTCTTTTTATCTTTTTTCCATCTCTCTTCCTCTTTTCCTCTTTCTTCTTCTTCTTCTTCTTCTTCTCTCTCTCCTTGCTTTTCTTCTTTGCTCTGTTTTCCTTTTTTTCTTATTTTCTCTTTATTTTTTCTTTTAAATTTTATATTTTCTCTCTCTATAATTCTCTCTCTCCTTTTCTTTTCTCTGTCTCTCTCCCCCTTTTCTTCTCCCCCCTCTCCTCTCTTTTTCTTGTCTTTTTCTCTCTCTATCTCTCTTTCTCTCTCTCTCTCTTAAATTTTATATTTCTAATCTCTATAATTCCCTTTCTCTTTGTTTCCCCTCTCTCTCCCTCCCTCTCCTCTTCTTTCTTTTTTGCTCTTTGCATATTTCTATTGGTTTCTCTCTCTCTCTCTCTCTCTCCCCCCCTTATTTTTCTTTTCCTCTCTCCTACTCTCTTTTCTGTTTATATATTTTTTCTTCTGTCTCTATTTTTCTCTTTTCTCTCTTTTCCTTTCTCTCCCCCTAATTTCTCTCTCTTTCAAATTATATATTTCCTCTCTGTCTTTCTAAGTAAAAAACTACATAACAAGGGTTTAATTTAAAAAAGACTATTCTCTTTTCTCTTTCCCCCCTCTTTCTTATTCTTCTTTCTTTTATCCTTCTCATTCTTCTTATTTTTCTATCTCCCTCTCAAAGTGTGTGAGAAGCTATGTAAAAAATAAAAATGAGAGAGAGAGAGAGAGAGAGAGAGAGAGAGAGAGAGAGAGAGAGAGAGAGAGAGAAACCTAGGCCCGACACTTGAGAGAGAGGGGCAGGGGGAGAAGAAAAATGATTAATTTAAAAAAGACTATTCTATTTCCTCTTGGATCCCCCCTCCTCTCTCCGTTTTCTTATTTTTATCCTTCTTTTTCTTCTTCTTCTCTCTCTTTCTCTCTCAATCTCCCTCTCAAAGTTTGTGAAAAACTATGTTCGAAAAACTTTAAATTAAAAAATCTTTTAAAAATATTTAATTAAAAAACATTTAAATTAAAAAGTTTAATCAGAGAGAGAGAGAGAGAGAGAGAGAGAGAGAGAGAGAGAGAGAGAACCTAGGCCCTACACATGAGAGAGAGAGAGGGAGGGGGGAGGAATTTAATTAAAAAGAGGAGGGGGAAAATAAAGAGAGAGATTATAAGTGACAGAGGGAGAGGGGGGACTTTAATGAAAAAAGGAAGGGGGAAGAGAAAATGAGAGCTTGGACATGAGAAAGAGGGGAGGGGCAATTCAGGATCCCCTTTGCAGGTTCGGGTTTTCCGAACCTACAGCGAAAATAGTATTGTAGTAAGAAGTAAGATGATAGCGGCCTATTTACCCTCCAAAGCTTCCCGATTAGCTCTACTTTCTCTAACCTTTACAAGTGATTGGATGACCTTGCTATGCACCTTGTTTTCAAAGGATTTGTTAGGGGGTGTCGTGTCTCGGGTGACCTGAATTACCCTGATGGTGCCGCGCTCCCAGCTTTTAAGGTGTGAAGCGCACCTTACGGAGAAAAAGATCTGGGCCGTTGGGGATTTTACACTAAAAGAGATCTGAGCCGTTGGATCCGCACACTGTCGGAGCAAGCGGCCAACCCTAATATGGTATTGATTTATTGTAGGTTTATTTCCTTTGAAGATCTTTCTTTCGCGCGAGGCGCCTCGTGTGTGCAGGTAAGTCTTGCCTGCGGAAGAAGAAGAAGAAGAAGGAAGAAGAAGTAAGAAGAAGCGGAGGGACCGCAGGAGGAAGCACCACAATGGGGCGTGTCATCAGGGGCCAAAGGAAGGGAGCTGGCTCTGTCTTCAGGGCTCACACGCACAAGCGCAAGGGCCCTGCCAGGTTCCGTTCCCTGGACTTCCCGGAGCGCAATGGCTACATCAAGGGAGTCGTCTCTGACATCATCCATGACTCCGGCCGGGGGGCGCCCCTTTGCAAGGTCACCTTCCGCCATCCCTTCCGTTTCAAGCACCAGAAGGAGCTCTTCGTCGCCGCCGAGGGCATGTACTCCGGCCAGTTTGTCTATTGCGGTAAGAAGGCCACCCTCTCCATCGGCAATGTCCTGCCCTTGAAGTCTGTCCCGGAAGGTGCCGTTGTCTGCAACGTCGAGCAGCGCGTCGGTGATCGTGGCTCTTTCGCTCGCGCATCTGGCGATTATGTTATTGTCGTGAGCCACAACCCTGACAACAACACAACCAGGTACTAGATCGGACCTTTTTGACAGTTGGAATCTGTGATGCTGTGACAATTGCCTTATATGCACGTACATGTAAGCCAGAACATCGTGGTGCTTCCCGGATGCTAGCTTTATCCATGGATAACGTTAAAGTATCGTTTTGCTTTTCCTTCTGGTGTATACATCTACTTTACTATGGCTTGATTGTTCAAATAGCTGCTGCATTCTATTTTCCGGCTGCTGATGAAGGTTTCTGCACTACGATAGTATGCACTACATTGCTTGTTGTGACCCACCTGATACTTCTGAAAGCATTGTTCGGTTCTGCACTCTGATCTTTGTGCAGTAGCCGTTTAATTTGCATGCACTTATAATCTAGGGCGCTATATAGTGCTTCTTGGCTTTTCAGCACATGCTACAACCGATAAATAGCTTGTTGCATCCTATTGCCCAGCTGTTGAAGGTTTCTGTGCTCTTGTAGCCTGCATTTATTACTTGTTGCTGCTCCACCTGATTATTTTAAAAGCATTGTTTGATGTTGCACTCTGTTCTTTGTTTCTACTATCTTGATTCATGAGAATGGACATTTGCAATCAAGCTACTACAATGTTTTCCTAATCTGCTTACTGTGATGTTGATATGTTCACATTTTTTTTCAAAGGATCAAGCTTCCCTCCGGGGCAAAGAAAGTTGTGCCTAGTGGATGCCGTGCTATGATTGGGCAGGTTGCTGGTGGTGGTAGGACAGAGAAGCCTATGTTGAAGGCTGGCAATGCCTACCATAAGTTCAAGGTGAAGAGGAATTGCTGGCCTAAGGTTCGTGGTGTTGCTATGAACCCTGTTGAGCATCCTCATGGTGGTGGTAACCATCAGCATATTGGTCATGCAAGTACTGTCAGGCGTGATGCCCCTCCTGGGCAAAAGGTTGGTCTTATTGCTGCCAGGCGGACAGGAAGATTGCGAGGCCAGGCTGCTGCTGCTGCTGTGAAGGCAGACAAGAGTGCTTAAGGTGTGTGTTTTGTTACTTTAAAGTTCCTGGTGTTTGTGTAGCAGATTGGCTGGAAGTCAGGCCTGTGTGTTGTGGTGAGTTCTTCAGTGCTCGAAGTTTTTAGATTGACTTGGGTCTGGTCCATTATGTTTTTCCATGTTTCTGTTCTATTATACAGTAGTTTTATGTTCCTTTCTTCTATGCTGTACTGTTTACTGTTGTCTTTTATCAGGTTGAGCTATTTGTGGACAAAGCTTGGCACATCCTATAACAAAGTTCTCGGAGGAGCCTAATCTCAGTGCTACCATTTTTGGTACTTGTAGGGTCCTATTATGTTTAGCGAGTCCCTTTTTTTGTCACAATTCAGGAGCCTCTCTATTTTGAACTTCCTACTTTTAAAAAGTCCATGTGGGTTTGAGGATTTTATTTGAACTCTGATTGGGCACTTATGAATTTGAGCTATTTATTTCTAATGCTTGATGTTATCCATGTTGCCTTACTGCACAGTTTGCATCCATTGTTACAGTTTGTCAGTGATAGAGTGCAGGATGTTTACACAGCAGGAGATGAGCAGTTTGTTTTCACTGTAGTCTATGATGTTTGCACAATAAGAGACAAGCAATCAGTATTAACTGCACAGGCAAGATGTTTGCACAATAAGACGAGCAATCAGTATCAACTGCACAGGCAATTAACTTTGCCTATGGTTTTATCTTCTTGTAATATCTTTTCTGCTGTGCAAGTCCAAAGCCTACCTACATGTGTAGCCAAGCCTCGACTTTGGTGTGATTATGATAAAAATATGCGATGCTCCTTATAGATCATGTGTCATCTCTCTGGACAAACATAGGTATCACATCATGCAGGTTACACAATGGAGATTGTTAAGTGTTTGACCTTTTGGAACACTTATGAGGATGGACTTTACTGAAGTTATGCAAAGATTCTGAGAGGGGAGGAATTAAAGGAATAGGCTGGGTGGAGTCTTTGAGAGGATCTAGGTATTTCTATGATACTCAGATACTCAGAGATCAATCTAAGTTATAGAAATAGTTGGAAGGTTTGAGTCTTTAAGGAGGGTCTAGCCATTTCTTTGTGCCTTGTTTGTTTCCAGTGTGTTAGTTTGATCTGTTGTAAAATTGAAGTAATATATATATGAGAGGTGGTAGAAGTTTGGTGTATTGTGAGCTAAAGGCTTGACCAAAGGGGGGGATATTTATTGGCATGATCCGAATCAAGTTTATGCATTATTGAGAGTTACAAACTTGTTCCAAGGAGATTGATATGTCAGTTATATTTAATTCATTAAGTGTACTGAATATGTCCTAAGCCAGAACTTAAGGCCAGGAAAAACCAATTGCTTGTGAAATCTGAGTCTGCGTACTGCAGTTAATCAGATCTAATGTGCTGTGCTGCAGCACCTCCATGGTTCACTGCAGAGTTTTTAGGTATGCTAGCTTTAAATGAAGTATACCCCATAGCTGTGTACAAGGTTGGCCATTGGCCATGAATTAGGCTAACACAGAATTGAGATGCATCTGCTTTTTAAAAAAGTGCGATCTGATTTGATATTGATCAGGGGAATATTTACATTTGCATCATAGTGATGCCAAGCTAACAAAATTCTAAATACAAGCAAGTGAAACCTTTGAGTTGATTGTAATCAATCTTGTACCGGAGAAGACATTCATCCTGACTGGATGTAGGTCTACATGAATATCCCTTTCACAACAGATAGAAAGTACATCATTTTTAACTATGTTCATTTTTCACCAACACCTATTCTTATTTACGTAGAGCTGTGATAAAGACTATAGCTCTGACAAGTTTTAATGTTTCCACCAAAGTACCACTCAAGCAGGGCCATCTTGAGACTCATATTACCTTTCAGGCCAGCATATGATAAACTATATTGAGTACTGAGATTTGAGTACTGACATTGCGTTACACAACATTTTTCTTATCTATGTGCACAATTTGGTAGTGAAAATATAGAGAACTTTGTTCATCTCTTAAACTTATCAAATCACATAGCATATGCAGGGAAATGGTCGTGCTCTAAGAAAATAACAGAATATTTGATGATCAGTCTGCACTGTAACATCTTTCCCAATAAAATGGTGTCCCATGCGGCTGGTGCACAAATCACAGCAAAGGATTCTCAATACAAACCATACACATTGTATCAAAACTTTGGTCCCTATACTGACACTACTTGCATGACAGTTCTCAACGCATCACTGCTTATGATCTGATAACAACACATGACCCTTCATAAACCACTCACCACCAAGTATCTTAACTTGACCCCTATGCTCATATCACGTGTATGACAATTCTTAACGAATGATTGCTTTTCACAAACCACTCACCATAAAGTATCTTAACTTGACCCCTATGCTGATATCACGTGTATGACAATTCTTAATAAATGACTGCTTGAGATCTGATAATAACACTTGCCTCTTCCACATTGGATCTTTAGGATCTTCAAGAATCTCTCAAAGGTCATTCCTCATCAAATAATACATGGCTTTCATTTTCCAAGTGTGGAAACTGTTGCTGTTGAATTCTTCCACTACTTCTACATCTGACCTTTTTTGAAGCGGAGAGGCCTTATGGCTGACTCGCATGATAGTGTCTAGCTCTAGTGACTTGTATGATAGTGTCAAGAGAACCCACATACACTATAAACTTTTGATTGCTCACATCTGTGAACTACCCTTTATGGTGATTGCATAGACCAATTTATAATAGCATGGAGTGATGCATATATTGAAGTAATTTGTGTGAATGGTCTCAATAGAACTAGTTTATGAATCCTGTGTATACAAAGCTTTGTGTCAAACCAGTTTGAAAAGGAGGTGTGTGAAAGAGAGTTTTTCAAACCTTAAGAGTTTAAGAAGACCAAGGTAGGGGAGAGGATTGACGAATGGATGCCTTTGTTTTCAAAAACAGCATGAACAGGCTCTTTTCCTGCAGTTGAAGACCAGTTGGAACGTCATCGCATAGCATACGACCAGTCTCAAAGCTCTAAGATCTCTTCTTTTCTCTTCCTCTTTTCTTTGTTCTCTCTCTCTCTCTCTCTCTCTCTCTCTCAGGCAGAGCAGGCTTAATGAATGACTCCTTGAGATCTGGTAATAGAAATATTGGACTTGAGTGTGCATGTCCTCCTAACTTGTCAAATGATGAAAATTTTGCTATTGGTGACTGCGAAAAGATATGTATTAAATCAAAAAATTTCTATTGAAGTTACCTAAAGTTCGAGGCCCAATGAAAGCTGAAATCTTGGCCACATCCTCACTTTTCAGTTTACCCAATTTACCATAGAGCTTCCATTTACCTAAAGCTCTAAAGAAATGTTCCTCCATACTATTGAATCTCAAGATCTTGAGAACACATGGCTATTCCTACTTAGCCAAAGGCTTTCCTATGCAAAGTCCTTTAGACATCCCCTTGTTCTTGAGTATGGAGCTATAGAACAAGACTCCAACCATCACTCTCCATATGAAGACCTTGTCTCATAGGAAATTTGATTGCCTAGTTGCCTTCAAAGCAAAACATTGAGAGTACTTGTAGACTCAGTTTGCAAAGTTGCTCATTGGCTTTTGTCTTGAGCATTGACTGCAATTCTTTGTCCCCTCAAGAGTAAAGCAAAGTTGCTCATTGGCTTTTGTCTTGAGCATTGACGGCAATTCTTTGTCCCCTCAAGAGTAAACTCTTGAGAAGCACATACTTGTTGATAGATGGGACGAGACTTTGACAATGTGCAGCTACCCATTCCCAATTGATACGAGAAGATTGGGGCAAACCTGGCCCGATCAAAGTTGTTGATGGAGCCCTTTGGGTGAGTCTATTGCCCAAACGTGGAGAGCCCCTTCTTAGCTAGTTTGATGCCTTTTCGGCCTAAGAGCGTGGTCAAAGGTGGGTTAAATCTCTTGGACCACATTAAGTTTTTCCTTGTGTAGACGTCTGTTGAATCTTCATTGTTGATTGTCCTACTTAGGATCATGGCCCATGAGTCCCCGAGTTGATTGGAAATGCTAGGGGTTTTGACTTTCTCTATTTCACGAGAGCACAAGATCAACTCTTCCAAGGTCCCAATTGTGCACAATTTATTGTTGTTTAAAGCCAATAGGTCTAGCAACATGCAAACCCACGAGCATTCCTTTGACCAATATTTCGGCAGTTGCTTGGCTCTTCGTGCGTCCACCTCGACTTGAGGTTGGGTAATTTTAGACCTCCTTCAGTTGGCGGGCTCTGCAAGACTTCTGCAACAATGGGAGAGGCATACCTTGCTTCATCAAATTTGCCTCAAAGAAACCTCTCGACCAGAGAGTCCCATCGCTTCTGGGCATGTTTTGACAACTTGATCAAGGGCAAGTAAAAGCGTAGCATAGGGAATATGAAGATTGAGAGGATCTTGAGCTTTATATGTAGTGGCCAATTCGTTCTTGCTCAACTGCTAACTTTTTCTTGCATCTTGTTCAATACCCATTTATTCCTGGTTGACTTCAAGATGTCAACTCCTAGGGGAAAGCCCAAGTATCGGAAGATATTGCCTCTTTTTAATTACATATTTCCATTGAAGATTCTTAAGATCATCCTTTGAAATGCTTATCAGTTTTGATTTTTTGTAGTTGATACTAAAACCCATTGCTAGATTGTATAGATTTAGAAGCTCTTGGGCTTTCATCATGTTCTCTTTGCTAACTTTGAGGGACACGAGCAAGTCATTTGTGAAGCCTTGACCCGAATGTTACTTGTTTCTATACCTATTGATCTCATTTTGATCTGCCATTTATGATATGCCATGTGTTGTAGCATGCAAAAAAATGGATGCGTGGTCGTTGCAAAGAGTAGTAGACTAAGAGGACATCCTTGCGTGACTCCCCTAGAAACCAAGAAGGGAGGCAAGAGCGTACCATTCAGGGAGATAGAGGTGTGGCCTCTCCCTACCAAAAGCTTAGGGATTTTTGCAACCTTTTGGTTGAACCCCATCTTTTTGGGCACCTTCTCAATGAATCTCCATGATACTTTGTTAAATGCCTTCTCAATATCCAATTGCACCAGGACCACCTCTTGATTGGTTGCCCTGGCCCAATCAGTGGTGACCATGGCATTAAGAATATTGTCCATGATGTTCCTACCCTTTATGAATCCATATTAGTAGGCATGGATGTGTTTATTGAAGAGAGGCATCCATGGCATTAAGAATATTGTCCATGATGTTCCTACCCTTTATGAATCCATATTAGTAGGCATGGATGTGTTTATTGAAGAGAGGCATCAATTTGTTGGCTAGGGCCTTTGCGAATAGCTTGTAGACTAAGTTATTCAGTGATATGGGCCTCCAACAAATAAGCTTGGTTGGGGCTTTTTGCTTGGGAACAAGCATGATAATGCTGTCCAGCCAGGACTTTGGGAATTGGCCTTTTGTCCAGTAATTGTTGATGAAGATGTTGATATTGGGACCTATGCAATCTCAATTGTACTTCAGGAATTCACATGTGACCTTGTTTGCACTTGGGGATTTGTTGACTCCCAAGCCTTTAAGAATCGCTTCCAGGTCCTCTTGGGAAAAGGGTTGTGAGATTGCCCTATTGTCAGCCTTAGTGATGACTTTAGGGACACCTTCAAGGATCTTGGTGATTGCCCAATTAGTCGCTGCTTGCTACACACCATCATACAGATCAGTGTAGAAGTCCCTACATTTGCATGCAATGACAGAGAGGTTAGTTATCCATTGGTTGTCTTCCTACATGGCAAGTAGATTATCTTTGTTTCTTCTATTTTTTAGGCCTTCGATGAATTGTGAGGAGATGCAATTATGATCTAGAATGAGCCGTTTAGAAAAAGTTAGATTGAGCTTTTCAACCTCCTTGTTTAGTGTTGCAGCTCGAATTGCTGAGCTTTAATTAGTTGCTCAATCTCATCATCTCGAAGCTCTTTGGAGCTTGCAATCTGTGTTATGCGAGACATGGTGGAGCAAGCCCATTCTTCATCTTCCCTTTCCTTGGCACATAGTAGAAAGCCTTGTAAGGAAATCATATGCTATAGTGTGTTGGTGAAATCACCCCATGGGTCTTGATGTTGGCTATTTACGTCTTCTTCAAGTTTGGTGGCAGCACCTAGCATCATGTACTTGAAGACGGTCTGCTTGAAATGTCTGGCATTAGTTATCAGGTTCTTATGTACCCCATCCACTTTGATGAAAGGGATTGAGCGGAGTTCGATGATGATAGGGAAATGGTAAAAAAGAAAGGAGCTAGACTCGACCTCTAGTGAGACCATTGCAAGTAACAACTCCCCACGAGCATTGGAATACTAGCGATCAAGACGGGACCAATATCCTTTGTGGGCCAAGGAGTTGAAGGTAAAGGCAGGGTTGGGCAACTGTAAATAGTCATCAAGGTCGACTAAGTCATGGCATGTTATGGCTTCATCCCATAGGGTAGCCTCCTCAATTGTCAGCAAAGATGAGGGAGTGCAAGCGTCCTCTTGCTTGGTCACCATGTTAAAGTCGTCGCCAACTAGGCATATCTCTCTTATCAGCTCACTTAATTGCCCCCATTGATTCTTCCTAATCCTATAGTCTATGGAGCCATAGATGTTGATAAGTCTAATGCAATCACCCTCCAAATCAATCTTGGTGACCAGCATGCCACCGTCATCTGAGCGGGAAAGGCAGGTAGGATTCCATTTACTCTTAATGATAGTTATACATCCCGCATAGGAACCCTTGGTTCCACTTACAAAACATGCATAGTCTTTGTATGTGAATTGCATTCCTCCCATCCAGTATCCTGTGCAGTTTGTGTTCTTGCACAAATATAACATCTTAGTTAAGTTTAAAAACCTTTGTTGTCTATAAATGTGGTCCTTAGCCATGTGCTCGCCTTGTTCATGAACAAAATATTTATTTACACCCATTGATCCCCTTTGTTGGGTAGCATCATTCGATGTCTATCTTTATTGCTTTTGCCTCTTTCCAACCTTAAATTTAGACTTGTCTCTGATCGTAGCCTTGAAAGACTTCCTTTCATGCTTTTGATCATCCCCTTTGGAGCAAAGAGGCCTATCATGTAGCAAAGCATTAGTTGTACACAATTTCATTCAATTGAGACATGCTAGTCATTGTCGTCTTAATGCACAAGTCTTGAATTTCTTTGGGCAACCCTCAACAATAGTCATCCATTTACTTTGAAAGGTGGAGGGACAACATGATAAATAAGGGGTAGCAATGTCCCCAAAGTTTTTTATTGTATATGTCGCATCAAACTAATAAGGTCAAAGCCTTCAGTTTGTCTTGTGCACCATTGAATATTTCAAGCTTTATTGTTTTGCCACCTTTATTGAAGTCTTGACATTTCGCTTGGTGCCACATTGTCAGAGATATATGGTGGCAACAAAGGTACATTGGCTACATTTACATCATGATCAACATTAAGTGGAGCATTTATATAACCAACATTCATTCTGTGAGCCCCAAGCACATTGGGGTTAGAAGATGCATTTCCAAATGTCAATTTATCTGGAGTCATGCCAATTTGCTTATACATTCGACTTTACATATCACTAGCTATTCTTGAATGCATTGAACCATGCATACAAACATTGCTTAATGCATACCATAAGCATTTGGGCCATACATCCCCCTAGTTGAACCATGACAAACCATTGCATGGAATATGTAACCACTACCGAAGTATCCCAAATCCCCAACATTCGGATGCATACTTTATTGTCCAAATTTCATGGAATTGGCATTTTCATTGCCATGCATATGTTGTTATCCCATTGTCAACATTTACTTTTACTCATTGTGGACATTTTGTGCTCCTTCAGTTGGAACTAGCTTACTTTTTGGGAAGTCATGTTGTCCAAAAGCTTAGATGATGATTGTTTCTTTTTGCCCTTGTTCTTCTTTGGAAAATGTAAAAAGGCAAAAAATTGAGGATTTGTTGTGAGATGCAAAATATCAATTGTTGTTCTCAATTGTGCTTTGTATTGGGGATCATAATCATCTTTGTCTTGTTGGTTATTAGCATTTATAGGCCTCCAAGGACTTGCCTCATGGTCAAATCCAACGTTCTCAACACAACGCCACTGTTGCATGCCCATACCAAGATTGGGCATTGCATTTCTTCCAGTGCTTAATGATTGTTTAGATGATCATCTTTGTCTTGTTGGTCATTAGCATTTATAGGCTTTGAAGGACTTACCTCATGATCGGATCCAACATTCTTGACATGTTGCATGTGTTGCATGCCCATACCAAGATTGGGCAGTGTATTTCTTCCAATGCTCAATGATGCTTTAGACTTTGATGCATGACCATTGCTTTAGAGAATTCCAATTTGAATTAGTTGTCTTGGGTTTACCTACTCCAATTAGTTAATGTATCCCACCAATGCAACATGATACCAACCCTCCAAGATGACTTGGTCTAACACTAATACAACAAGCAAATAATTCACAAATTTGAAATGAGTATAGTAGTTCTTAAACTTGTATTGCTTTGAACATGTAGACCATAGATCTAGGATGATCTCTTCATGAATTCCAATACTTAAGGCTACCACTATTTTGAAGTCTTTTATCTCATATTTAAAGTTTTTTAAAATAAAGTATTTTGAGGTAGTTTGGAAGCAAAATTTTGTGGAGACAAACTACAAGAGGTATTGGTACAATTAAAGTTGCTAGATAGAGACATTTCTTGTTAGCCATGTATAACCTTGCAGGCTTCTAGTTGTTTTTTTGAAATTCTTGAATAATACAACCAAATATATTTCCTCCATTGTAGTATTCATCTATTTTTCTTGAAAATGTCAAATAGTTCAAGAAAGTGTATGCCCTTCATTTTTGCACATGATTTGCTATTCTCTCTTTTTACTGAACGTCCTCTTCTCTTTCTTCTTCTATTCCAATGGAAGCTTTATGTCCTGAGCGATGTTTGGAGCAATCACAATATACAACAATCTTGACATTGACAACAATAAGTGGATTTCTACTACAATTGATGTTAGTTCTTGGGTCATGTTACAGACAAAGAATAGGACAAAATGTAGAAATAAATTCATTGACACTTACAAGGGGCAAGTTAAGGAGAAGAACATGGAAAAAAAAACAAGGAGATGCTTATACAACATGCATATATGCACTCAAAATTGCACTTGTAGAATTGGCCCATCGACATGCCATGCCATAGACCAAACAGTAAGTTAGTTGCAATATTTCAATAGGCTTCAAACTTGGTTTTATGTTTTAGGAATTTTGTTGAACTTTGTTTATGTTTGCAGTTATATATCCATCAAACCTTGAAGATTGGGACCCTATTGAAAGCATAGTTGAAATATTTGATACATTTCATGGCTCTATTGGCAAGCATTTGTACAAAGAGACCTCAAATAGGTCATTGGCTAAGGAAGGCATTCTCTTTTATTATAATTATTAATTTACAATGCATCATCAAGCATGTCAGGATATGGATCTCTCATGCCTTTGTCACTCCCAGCTCTAGATAGCACAAAGTGGCCAATTCTAGACCTGGAATCATGTGAATCTTTTATGTTAAAGATCTATATAGATATTTAAAGGTATATATGACCTAATGTAGCGAGTCTATAGGTGAAGATCATAGTCTTCATACCATTACATCTTTCCGTGGACTTCTTTTATGATAAGGAAGTTCGAAAAAATCATCAATGTATATATGCAAATCAGAGAAATGCATGGACTTCCAAAATAAATGTGGGGTTATGTCTAAAGTGCAACGGAAATAGATTGTTTGTAAATATATGAATGCATCACAAAATTTTATTTTGACTTTATATTACATGAGATAGCATTATATGGATGGAAAGCTTGTAGCAATTGATCAAATCTCACCGAATGATATTGATAATCCTATGATGATGTTAGAGGTTTGGTTAGAGGATGAGCTCTTAATGATGCTAAGTGTAAGGGCAAACATCTCCTTACATTAAGCGCAAATGGACCTAGCAAATGAGGACAAGTATCCCTACTACTTATTTGTTCGAGTGCAATGGTTACAAGGTAAATAGAATATGTAATCCAAAAATGTGTTTTATTGTCTAAGATTCACGTATTTTTTTTGCTAATAATGCTAATCATGATGGTGAACTTCTATGCAAGTGTCCCAAAGAAAAGAGAGAAATACTTTATGTGGGAACATTATCACAAAACAAGTTTTCCTCTTGCCACAACCTATTTGATAAGATTATATAATAGTTATAACAAGGACAAAGTGCAATACAACAATAGTTTCAATTATATTATCAATGATAGCATTTGATTACAAGGCTATGTTTTATATACAAAAGGCAACTTTTGATGTGTATACAAATTCGTAGTGTTTTTATAGTCTTTGCATTCTTTCTACATTTGAACTCTCAAAACTATCGTTGTTGTTCCCTGCCTCTTCAGTCAACTCCACATCATCCAAATATATGATATTCAGATGGGATTTAGTCCTCCTTACTTCTTTGGGAGGTGGACGAGATGGCGGAGGTGCATACGCAAGTGGTAATGAGACATTTCTATGTGTTGAGCAATTAATTAGATTCTCAACCATCTCTGCTTTGAACAAAAGAAGGTGGTCATTAGTATAATTCGCCAAATGATCACCCTACATAAAATTGTACAAAACGAGGCTAACTACAAAGTCATTAACACTATGCTAAGCTAATTTAGGAAAAATTAAACTTACATAGTTGGTTTGGATCTTGAGTAGATGCTCTATGAGCAGTTTGACATTGTAACAAATTCGATTTGTGGCAATGGCCATTATCATGCTCTGGCACTCTACAAGCCGACTATACATATATTCTTCAGCATATCGTTGTCTTGGATGATGGCCTCAAAGTCTTTGATGAGTTTCTCAATGGATCTATTTTGATAAAAAAAGCGAGTGTTAGTACCTCTCTCTCTTTCTTCCCTCTCTCTCTCTCTCTCTCATGGTCTTAAGGGACTTACTTCTTTACGTTATCACGATATCCATGAGTCGAGTTGGCCAAAACACACGTCTTTGTCACAATATCGAAAACTATTAAGCTCCAATGAGATCTATAAAGCAAGGACAATAAAATTACCAAAAAAAAAATTCAAGATACTATAGAAAAAACATACCAAATAGTTCTTTACCTTTTGTGGTATGCCATCACAAGGTACTTCACAAGATCTAAGTTGCAATATCGATACCATGGGCATACATTCACAAGCAATATCCTCTCCTGAATCGAGACCGTAGATAGCAGGGTTTAATACCAACAATAAGTTTCAAGCCATTTAATACCAACAAGCAAAGCATGCAAAAATTTCAAAGTATCATGATTCAAAAATTATACCTTAGGACGACATTTATCACACAGTTGTTGACCTTCTTATAGAGTTCAACAAAATCACCAAAATGTCGTCCTCTTGGAATTGGATGGCACTTAAGTTTTGCTGCTGGTATGGCCTTCATAGAGGTAGCATAATATCAAAAGAGGGAGCAAGCATATTGAGTGCCTCACGATTCTCCTTGTGGAAACTAATGTGTCTCTCATGAATCTCATTGACACATTACTAGCATTGGTCTCCTTGGCCTCTATCTCACTCATCTCCCTTTCTTGTTGGTTGGTCACCCTTTGAGCGTTTAACCTTATTTGGTAGAAGTGTGAGTGTGCTCTTGTAACCTTAGTCACCTTCTTGCTCCTTCTGAGGGGAGATATTTCTAAAATTCCTTTCATTATTTTATCAGAAATGCCATCCACACTTAGCAATTTGTCGTATTTGAACCTAATAGGTGAAGGAATGTGAAGTTCCTTGGCATTACCATAACTCTATGTGCATGACCTGCAAGAATGTAGGAAACCTAGAAGAACTCCACCATAAAGTCTTCTATAGCTTCACGCAGACAATTTACCATTGATGAATGCCATTTATAGTCTAGATTACTTCTTTGGTAAATATTTTTGACAATCCTTGTAAAGGGGAGCTTGGGGATGATTGTGATTGTCCACGATTCTCTTGAGTTCCTTGACGATGAACTTGTGTTGTTGATATCTTTTTCGTTGGGCTCTGGCTTAGAGAGTTGGCTAGTGGCTCCTCTAAGAGCCATTGGCCGTTCCGTGCTGCATGCTCTCCCTAGAGGCAGATCCCTGGCATGGGTCCTAAAAGACAATACCATTTTGGCAGTTTGCTTTGTCCTAACCATCTGTATGAGAAAGTAAAAATATAGTGTTAGAAATCCATAAAGTGAAAATGTCAAAAAATTAGAAAAATTGGATGAAGTAGGCTAAACCCACACTATGTTGGGGGGGGGGGGGGGGGAGAGGAGACTTGAACAACATGGAGGGGAGGGGTTATCGAGATTTTGGACCCTCTTGCCTTGACATTATGCTATACACCCCCTGGAACTAAACAACAAAAGGAGGGGTCCTCAAGATTTTGGTGGCCTCCCCCTCTCTTCCCCACCCCCTTCCCTCTTGCATTGTGCAATATACCCTTGCACTTTGGGGCGGGGGGGGGGGGGGGGGGTCATTGAGAATTTGGACACCCCTCCCCTTGCATTATAATGATACCCCCTTGACCCGAACAACATGAGGGGGGTTCCTCGATGAAGGGGATGCAATGGCAGTGGAGAAGGAGAAGAGGAAGATGCGGGAGAGAAGAGCACACACAATGTAGGTGCTGTCCAACTGAACTGACAACCTTATTGCACTATCATATTATATATGAATAAAGAATGGGCGGTCACAGTGTACATGGCCAGGCCCAGAGGCCTTTTACCCCAACAACCTTCCACTAAAAGGCCAATGTGGCTGAGGAGTGAAAACAAAGAAAATGAAAAAAAGACAAGGTGAGGAATCATGACATCTCACCCAAGACCCAATCGGAAAGCGAGCTATGCAAGAAGTTTCGGGAACCTTTGCAGAAGAAGAGTCAAGCATCCTTGAGTCCATGACATCCAGGAGATAAGCAATCCCGCAACTCCATACAATGGAGCAATCCAAGAATGCTTCTCATGAAGCAAGCACAACTCATCAGTGCATGGCTGTAAATCATCAGAGTCACACATAGTATCAGCGTAGCGCATACAAGACAATGGAGAGCAGTCAAACTCTCTAGATTCAATCAAAGAGAGCTAACATCCCGAACACTCATCCAATGGGGTCTCAAGACTACATGTGGCCTCAATGAAGCGGAAGACTGACATATGGATGGTTGTCCAGCCTGCAAATCTACAAGAAAACGGCTCTCATGAACTTGCAAGGGGTCTAGCAATTGACCACCAACATCCTGACCCTAACTGCTGTGCATAGCTATGCCATATGGGCCAATAAGTGCCTCATTTTCAGCATAAACAGCTTACTGTAATGGCATTGTAGCTGTTGTAAAATAAGCCATAAAGCGTATTGAATGCTCATCAAGAGGCTTGAGAGGTGTCCGCATCTCATAGAAGATAGCATGACAGTTGTGTATGACTTGCTGGGCATCCAAATCCCATAATTTGTAGGCCTTAAAGTCACCATCTCCATAACCAAGGAGGATACATCTATGTGACATAGGCTCATGTGGCATACGTACAGATGCTTGGCAACCAAACATCCTCAAGTAATCATAGGAGGGTTGCATGCCACTCCATGCTTCATGGGGTGTAATACGATCCAAGGTCAAGCGGGACGTCCTGTTAACCAAATAGACTGCCGTCATAAGGGCCTCAACCCAAAAGCCATAAGACAACCCAACTGTGGTAAGCATAGAAGCAACCTTTGCTTGTAAGGTCAAGCATATGCCATGAGCAATCCCATAATACTGTGGGCATAAGAAATCAATGCCATACTACTGACAAGAGGTCTAAAAGCGAGGAAAGAGAGCATGACTCTCATAATCCATCTGCAAGAACCTAGGCCTGCTACCATCAGAATCCATAAACTTGTTAAGAATAACTGCAGCATCCTCAATCTGCACCGAGGGAAAAGCCCAAACATGGTGGGTAGCATGATCAACAAAGGTCACAAAGTACGATGCTCCACCAAGTGACTTGGAAGGCATAGGTCCATATACTGTACAATGGACAAGATCTAGAGGAGCATGCCTCATACGATCGCCATAATCCAAGGGGGCTCTGCAAGGACCAAGAGTACAATTAGGGCAAGCATCAAGATCTGTAAGTGACATAGGAGGCAAGGATGAGCCTAAAAGAGACAAGATCTCCATCTCTCTATGGTGCACATGGCCTAGGCGATAATGCCATAACAATGCATGTGGTATTCAGATAACTGTAACCATAGAATCTCCCACATGAGAGACATGTATTGGGTAATGAGAACCAACTCTAGAACCTCTAGCCAAAACCGAGCAACCATGACAAATCTTCCATAACCTATCTTGAAGAGAAATAGAGTAACTTGCATCATGCAATTGACTAACAGAAATCAAGCTCTTACTGAGCATGGGAACATGTAAAACATCCCTAAGCATAAGAGAAGTCCCATTAGGAAAAGCTAGGTGTATGTTCCCTATACCAAGAATAGCATAAGTCTGCTCAAGGCCCAAATAAATGCTCCATCAAACTCCCTATAAGTAGAGAACCATGCTCTATGTGGAGTAACATGACAAGATGCCATAGAATCTAATAGCCAATTTGACGCATAGACCATATCACTGAGCAAGAAAGTTGTAGGGAAACTAGATGATAGGAGTACATGCTAAACTGCATCATCATGGGTAACAACATGTACCTCACCACTAGTAACAATAGTAGCACCCGCTGCATCTCATGTATCTCTGACTCTCTGCTCATGTCGAGTCCGTCTCTATCTCTGTTGCTCTCTAATCTATCTGAAACATTTTCTTTTAACATGCCCAAGCTTTCCACAATGGAAGCATACATCTATAGAAAACGACAAGGAATCTAAGTCATCATGAATAGGGCTATCCATAGCATCCGTGGAGCTCAAGGAGTCGAGGGCTGTCCCAATATAGGGAACCTGCTCATCAAGACAGCTGTCAGTAGAAGCACAAGAGGTAGAAGCATGCTGCTGCAAGTACTCTTCCATTCTCATTGGAGAGGGAAGCACAGAAGCATCAACTAGGGATGTAGAAGCTCCCACATGAAAAAGACTCGTAGCTAAGTGCATGATATAACCAACCACAATAGTGTAAAGGCCAAGACATATGTCAAAAGAGCATACTGTATTCACCCATGAAATCAACCCATAACCATAATGGCAAACATGACTCTGCAGTACATCAGACCACATAATAGCATCCAAGTCAATGCAAGATCTGTAAGTGGCATAAGATCCTGCAATGGTCAAGCTCTAGGATAAGCCCAAGTATCTGTACAACAACATCCAAATAAGTGGCTTTGTAAAGTACATGATAGTAGACAAAGTGCATAGCTGGGTAAACATCAAGAGCAACTGGTCTTTGACATGTATGGGAAAAAGCAACCCAACTAGTATAGAAGCTAGGCAACACAGAAGCAACAAAGCCATAACTGCTAAACCCAAATACTATCAAGAAGTCCACTGATCAAGGAGTAACCCGCAAAGAACCAAGCATCAATGAGCAATGAAATCTCAATAACCAACTGCCAAGACAATGGAGCAAGCACTGCTCAAACATATATCTGCATCCAAGTAAATCCAAGATCCATAATCTGGGCATTAAGGGCCAAATAGCATCCAAGCTGCATAAGTGATAAGCCAACCAAATGCAAAATTCTCCACAAAATTCTCAAATGCAAGTCAATTCAAGCCCAAACATTTGCCATACTACAGCCGAACCCAAAAGCATCCACATCAGACATCAGTCCCATAATGGGTAGCACGGGGCATAAACCTTGTCAAGTGAAATGCCAGCTGCAAAGAAAATGACAGTGAACCAGGAATTGAGCTCTACTCTTTGCTCAAGAAGCATCTGGGAGCATAAACATCAAAGTGGCATCATCCAAATACATCAACATATCATCCTGAGTGGTCGGGACACCCGTAGACCATAGGCATAACCAATCTGGAGGTAAGATAACATGTCAACCAAGGTAGCATAAATCCCAACCAACAACAAAGTGTCCGCATCCAAATCAAGGCTCAATAGCTCTCAAATAGCATATCCGAGCATAAACCATGATGACCAAGCAGCAATACATCCAATAGGACACCTGAATGTCAACAAAGAGTATTATGCATAAGCCGTCCCTGATAAAACATTGCTGCCTAAACAATGTACATCTGTAAATCCATGCATAAATCGAGCTATGGAAGCTCAAACCAAGTCCCAAAGCATTTCAAAAAATTGAGAAAACATCCTCAAAGAAGCATTTGGGCATCAAATACCAAGCCTCGAGAGCATCATATAAACTAAGAGCATGACGTTTTCTTGCTGTAAATAAACTTAGATCTGTTACAAAAAATTTTGTTATCAGAATTCAGTAGATTTGACATCACCATTGCGTCTGAAGTGTGCAAAAACCCCAAATTAGACTCCCTTGCCTAAATCAGGTCCTCGATGCTCGAGATATGAGAAAAATTGAGAATTTTGAGCTAGATTTTGAAACAGGCGCAAAAAAACGTGAGGTGCTACTGTGGGGCTTGCTAGTTATGCTGAGGATAAGGGGGTAAATGGGAGCATACAAGGTGCCCAATAAAACAAAGAGCCTATGAGGGCCGGGGAGAGGCAGGAGATGAAATCTTACCTCGGGGGAAAGAAGCCATGGCTGGCATTGAAGCTCCAAGCTTTAGGTCTTCAATCTGGGCTGAAGTAATGCCAGGCCAAGCTCCACGATCAAGCTCTAATCCAAATCTCTGATACCAGTTGAAGAGGATGCAATGGTAGTGGAGAAGGAGAAGAGGAAGATGCGAGAGAGAAGAGCACACACAATGTAGGTGCTGTCCAATTGACAGATAGTCTTATTGCACTATCATATTATATATGAATAAAGAATGAGCGGTCACAGTGTACATGGGCAGTCCCAGAGGCCTTTTACCCCTTGATCATAATGGGGTGTTAAGTGATTAAATCACTTAGCCGAAAAGCTGTGCTAGTCATATTAACATAATATGGGAACGTATGATAAGATGTTAACATAAAGAATCTTATTGTTCAGATGCAACCTCAGGCAAGGTTCCAAATCCGACTCCTGCACTAAGTCCAGCTGTGGCTCAAGAGAAGAAATTCCTTCTCAAACAAATTAAGCCACCCGAGTTTGATGGCAAGGGAAGGACTGTTCAAGATGACGCCGAGATCTGGATTGAGTCCATGGAGTCTCATATGCACGACCAAGGTTGAGAGATGCACCCATGCTACAGGTGGTGCCATCTAGCCCAAGTTTAGATGCTACGGTCTACTGTCGCCATCGTGTTGGAGAGTTTATGGCCTCCTCCTTGAGTCTTTGCCAATCCTCTACATGTCTAATCACTTTTTTGGATTCCCCCCTGTGCAGTACACCCTTGCGGGGGGGGGTTGAACAATGCGAGAGGGGGGGGGGGTCATCGAGATTAATGACCCCTTTCCCCTTGATTTGTGTTGTATAGTCCCCAGACTTGAATAATGTGGGGGGGGGGGGGCTCAAGATTTTGGACCCCTCTCCCTCCTCTCTTGTGTTGTGGAATATACCCTTTGGGGGGGGGGAGTGGGCATGGGGAGGCAAATAACGCTCGAGGGTGGTCATCTAGATTTCAGACCCCCTCCCCTCATGTTGTGTAGTATACACTCGGGGGGGGGGGGGGGGGGGGGACATGGGGAGGTGAACAACACGAGGAGGGGCTGTTGAGATTTCAGACCCCCCCTCCCCTCGCATTGTGTTGTACACCCCCTGGACCCAAGCAACACGAAGGGAGGTCCTCAAGATTTTGGAAAACCATCCCTCCCCTCTCCCATGCATTGTGTGGCACAATGCTGTGGGGGTCATTGAGATTTTAGACCACCCGTCCCCTCGTTTTCGTGTTGTGAGG
Organism: Lygodium microphyllum; assembly: GCF_053477565.2. Taxonomy (NCBI): domain Eukaryota; kingdom Viridiplantae; phylum Streptophyta; class Polypodiopsida; order Schizaeales; family Lygodiaceae; genus Lygodium; species Lygodium microphyllum. The sequence goes on along the minus strand of NC_141138.1, from coordinate 73,952,630 downwards.
TACACCCCCAGACCTAAACAATGCAAGAGGGGATCCTTGAGATTTTAGATCACCCCCCTCCCCCCAAAAAGAAAAACAAATCCTTCGTCACATTGTGCAGTATATACAACAATGAGAGGGGGGTCCTCAAGATTTTAGATGCCCTCACCCTGCTTTTGTGTGGTACACTCGTGGACCCAAACAATGCAAGAGAGAGTCCTTCAGATTTCAACCAAACCCCTCGAGACTCAAACAATGTGAGGAGGGAGGGGGATCCTCAATATTTTGTATCCCCACTGCCTCGTGTTGTGTGGGTTACCCCCTTGAAAGGGAACTGCACAATGCAATAGGACGCGGGCACCGAACAATGTGAGGGGGGGGGATCATTGACATTTGCAAACCCCACCCCTTCGCGTTGTGCAAGACATGGATTGCCACAATGTGAGGAGAGGGTGTTGTTTGAGCTTCTATGGGCGTTATTGCATTGTGGGAGCTTTGCAAGTGGGAAAGACTCACCATACAAGAGCTCCAAGAATTGTGGGTATAAGAAAGCTATGGAGTTCTGACATATATGGAGTTCTGACATATATGCAATGTGTGAAATGAAAATTTTAATTTCAATTTTTATCCATATAAGGTGATTACATGTGTTGATATCACTCAGTGCTATGCCATAAAAACATGTGGGTTGACACCTGTGAAGTTTAATAGGGGTACATAGATATAATTACACATATACGTGCCACGTATCCAATTTTCGAGACTATAAATGACTGAGCCAATGGTAGATCTACTTCCATTTTCACGATCTCTCTCTCTCTCTCTCTCTCTCTCTCTCTCTCTCTCCCTTCATTTTTGCGATCTCGCTCTCCCCCATTTTTGTGATCTCTCTCTCTCCTTCAACTCATGGTGCATGCCACACACACACACACACACACACACACACACAGAGTCAAAGGTCTTCCTCTCCTAAGGTATGGCCCTTGCCCTAATGGTTGTTTTCTCCATTTTTGTTGCAGCACAAGGGAGTGGGTTAACCACACAATGTTAGAGGGGGGACTTGTGACTTTTGCATCCCCCCTCTTTGGATTGTGCAGGTCCTGGGGGGTGACTTGCACAATGCAAGGGGGGGTAGAGATTTTTGCACCCCCCCTTTGCATTGTGTGGGTCCCTGGGGGGGAGGGGAAGGGGGATGGGATACATAACACGAGGGGGGGCCTTAAGAATTTTGCAACCCCCCTTTGTATTATGTGGGTCTCGAGGGTGGCCCACACAATGTGAAGGGGGGACCTTGAGATTTTTGTAGCCCTTGGGACTTCCATTGTGTGGGTTCTAAGGGTGGCCCACACAACACAAGAGGGGACCTTGAGATTTTTGCAACTCCTTCTTTGCATTGTGTGGGTCTTGGGGGTGGTCTGCACAATGTGAGGATGGCCATGCTCTTTGAGCTTCTATGGGTGTTATTGCATTGTGGGAGCTTTGCAGGTGGGAAAGACTCACCATACAAGAGCTCCAAGAATTGTCGAGACAAGAAAGCTATGGAAATCTGACATGCATGCAATGTGTGAAATAAAAATTTTAATTTCAAATTCGAGTCATATAAGGTGATTACATGTGCTAACATCACTTGATGCTTCGTCGTAAAAAATGTGGGTTGACACTTGTGAATTTTAATAGGGGAACATAGATATAATTACGATATACTTGCCACCTATCCAATACTCGAGACTATAAATGGCCAAGCCAATGTGGCAGTTCCTTGTCCATTTTCACAATCTCTCTCTCTCCCCCTATTTTTGCAATCTCTTTGTTTCTCTCTCCTCTAGCTCATGGTGCGTGCTCATACACACACATACACTCTCAAGTAGTCGAAGGTCTTCCTCTCCTAAGGTGGCCCTTTCCCTAATGGTTGTTTTGTCAATTTTTGTTGAAGCATAGGGGAGGGGGTAAGCCACACAATGCGAGAGGGGAGACGTGATTTTTGCATCCCCCCTCTTTGCATTGTGCAGATCTTGAGGGGTGACTTGCACAATGCAAGGGGGGGGGACTAGAGATTTTTACAAGCCCCCTCTTTGCATTGTGCAGGTCTCCAGTGCAGCTATCCAAGAGAAGGGGGGGATGGGGTGCATAATGCGAGGGGGGCCTTAAGATTTTTGTGGTCCCCCTTTGTATTATGTGGGTCCCGAGAGGGTGGACCACTGAATGTGAAGGAGGGACTTGAGATTTTTGTAGCCCTCGGGACTTCCTATTGTGTGTGGGTTCCAGGGGTGGCCCCACACAACACAAGAGGGGAACTTGAGGTTTTTGCAACCCCTTCTTTGCATTGTGTGGATCTTGGGGGTGGTCTGCAAGCATTATGTGAGGGTGGCCTTCAGTTGGATGCTATTGAGTCGTAGCATGTGGAGGAGGCTCAAGAACCTAAGAGGAGTGAAGGCACTCCTAATGCTCCTCCAGAAGAGCTTAGGAGGAGGGAAAGCACCCCTAGAGGCATGATTTTAGATTTTCTTTCTCGAGTGGGATAAGAACATCAACTATTATAGGTATTCATCCCATTTGTTTTCCATTATTGTCTCTTGATCCGAGAAAATCACAAAAAAAATATTTTTCTAACACTTTGATTTTTTGTACATTTGGAGCTTTGAAATAAAGAAGAGGGTGGGAACAACCTCTTGGGAAATCCAAGAAATCACTGGATGAAAATATTTCATGGACCGGTTTACCAAGGGGGGGGGGGGTGAAGAGTAAAGATCAATGGAGGAAGGTGAAGGAAAAATATACAATGAAAAGAAAAGATATGAAATGGATTAGGAGCCATACAAAGGGCATGTGAGGCTCATAATGTCATGACTTTGGAGCCTTATGATAATTCAACTAAATGGGACCCTTCTTGGAAGCATTAGTGGAAGAAAAATCAGGCACATGATTTTGTAAGATTTTTTAAAAATACTTTCACTCCGATTCAAAAAAACTTTTCAACATGAAAGTTGTAACGCGTGAGCTGAAGTTTTGGCTGGCATTTTTTTATATGTTTTGGAGCTACGAGTCGGGAGATATGGCCAAAATGGTGGATGCTAACTTTTTCCAACTGCGGTGGAGACCACCTCCCAATTTTATACACACCCACACTTTCTTCCCCACACTTAACACTTCCATAAAATATCATTCATTAGACTCCCAACCCTTTCCCCTCTCTTCTCCTCTCTCTCAAGCTAATAAACCATTAGAATCACCTTCCTAAATCACCCTCAAACTATCCTTAATTGTAGTAGTAATGTATGAATGCTCACTACTCTCTCTCCATTATTGCTAGATATGATCTTATTTTATGAAGATTCTCTATATTTTTTTATAGGAGAGCTTTTGGACTCAAGCTATGGGGGGAAGAATGGAGACAACTCACCTATGATGGAGCTTGATTAAGTACAGATTGGTCAACAAAACATCTAGATGGAGCTTCCACATTGGTGGAACCGCCTTAATGTAGCTTTGGTGGTGATAATTCCTATTATATCTTAACCTTCTCCCTAAACACCCTCAAGGCCTATATAAAGAGACCTTCTCCTTTGTAATTTGCAAGAAGAGAGAGAGAGCCAAGAGGCCTTCTTCAGCCCTATTGAGCCTTCCCCATTCTCCCTTATGAGCTTATGCAATTCCTTCCCTTACTATAGCTTATGTATGCTCTACAATGTACTAAGCCCATGATATTGGTGTCCATATTGTGTATATCGGTTATGTCCCGAGGGTTCTCTATCTCTTAAGTTTATTGATTCATCTATTTTTTTTGTAATTCTCTCTCACACACACACACTCTCTCTCTCCCTCTCTTAGTTTTCCTCTCTTCTCCCTCTTGCATAGCGTCCTAGTCCTCTCTTCCATGACTAGGTGGTGCCCTTACCTCATTCACTTTGTGGCAGAAGGGAGTTTGGCATAGTATAGGGACTGCCACACCAAATTTCCTTCGTCATCTCTGTGGAGGAATGGATTAGGGCCTAACAAGTGTACTTGCAAGAGCAAGAGGCCACTATTGTGGAGCAGGAATTTATTAGAGAGTTTCATATTGAGGCCTTCGGTAAGTTTATATATAAATGATTTCTTTCCTAAAAAGCCCATGAAGAGAAGGTTCAACATGGTTGTTTTAAGGGTTTTGGCATGTTTATAGTGCTCTATACACAATCAAAAGTGTGGTGTTGTGGAATACTTCCATGGATTTGTTTGCTTTCTACATGTGTTACTAGTGAATGAAGGGAAAGAGCATATCCAAGACCTAGAAGATACACCACAACCTATTGCAATGGAGGTTGATGAGGTGCAAGAGGTTTTGCACCCAATAGATGTGGCAAATGAGAGGAAGCAAAGTAGTTAGCTAGATGTTGAAGCTTTGAGAAGGAAGAACACAAAGGTGGGTTCAATTAATGAGCAAAAAGAGGTTGAGGAAGACAATGGTGACATTCCTATAGCTTTACTTCCCACCTTTCCTATTGGTGAAAGGTAGCATGTTCTCCTGTGTGATATCCAAGTCCTTTTTAACATTAGGGACGACTATTGCCTAGCTATCATTGCATAGAATCTTGAAATAGATTTTGACTTTATTTTTCTAGACTAGGATAAGTATCTACTTGTGGATTCCAATGTCAAGGATATAGAATATTACTCCACAACAGAGAGTTTGACCATGATCTATAGTGATGCACTGTGATATGAGTCAACCCTTTGTTCACAAAAAGAGTTCAAAGTAACACAAGAAAAATTAAACACATCTCACTTGAGCAGATCACAAGGACTTGACTCCCAAGTCCTTGCAAATAGGACAATCAAGAATCCAAATATGGAGCAAGAAGTTGTTAGTTTTAGATGAAAACCAAAAGGTTTATTTCACAACCTATGTTCATTTGGGTGCCATATTGATTTTCATAAGAAATTCACTATAATTCACTAGGTGTGTTTGCTATTTTTCATCTTTTTGTATACCAGGATGGGTTGGTTGGTTGTGCAGCAAGCAACAAAACAAAAAAATGTTCAAGCAAGGACTTTGCCTTGGGCCATAATGCAAGACTTCACACTTCCAAAGTTCATTGTTTCTTACATTGAAGACCCTCCCGAGATATCTTGGAGGGTATCCTATTAAGTGGAACACAGAGAAGATAATGTTTTTAGAGAAACAAGAAGCTCTATGAACTTTTGGCCAAGGTCATGGTTGCCAACTATAATGTGGCAAATACCACTTATTAGTGTATGCAATATTTGGCTTGATGAATGTTATCCAGGATCCAAATATGCTTGTAGAATATGGAAAAAAGTGCCTACTTAGAAGTAGACGTGTTCCAAAAATTGATGAGTAAGCTTTAAAAGAGTTAGAGCAACAATTACATGATGAAGTTGGGCCATCTTCAAAGAGGCCATGAGTAGATAAGTGAAATTGAGCATTGTAACGTTACTTTATCAAGAAATAGTGTATTTTCTAAAAAATGAGATGTACTCTATTATGTAAAAGTTCATAAAGATTGATAAGCATTCCTTTGTGGTAATATTTTTCCACAATACCTCAAGTATTTATTCCATTGTATATGGGCTTATGAGGAACTATTGTTTATAAGTCTCAAAGCCTTTCCTTGTCTTTGTCTAGTTTTTTGCCACATAGTATATTCATTGTGTTGCATTAGAATTCTCCCACAATTTCTTTCTTTTTTATCTCTCCAAATGTTGCATTGCTTTGTTAATTTTAGATGTTCTTAGTGCTTCTTTTTTGTTCACTTGATGGATAAGCTTTCTATATGTCCACTGGTGCAATTCTTCCAAATTGTTGGCTTTCTTCACTCCTCTACCATGGCTTGTATAGTTGAAATAGCCAATACAAGCTTGATAATGGGTTTTCTCCATACCTTGAGTTGACCACATTGATAAACTACCACATTCCTTGGCAAACCAAGGGTGTGATATATATAATGTGCTATTAAAGAATAAAAAAGGATGCTAGATTAGTGTTACACTCTCAATTAAGTGATTATACTTGATCAAGCATTATGAAGACAACATACCATGTAGTGGGTAATATGTTGATTTGTCCATGTACTAACCATTGTCTTTTTAATTCTCTAATGTTGTTTCAAAGGCCTAATAGTCATGTGAGTTTCATGCCCGCATATAAAAAAACTTAAAGATCATAATTAAAGACTTCCAAATGTTCACCTTGTTGATCATGCTCCACCACTATCAACATGGTCAACAACCACATTATGGATGTATTGCCACATGTTGAATTGAATTCTTTGAGTGAATTGTGTTGCTTGGCAAGGATTATTAGAGGGTGGTGTAGGTAAGAATCTTCTTACTTTCACACATTCAATGGAAAGTTTCTTTGGAATATCTCGAATGTCTTTAGACCTTTTCTCATCCTTTTCAATCTTCATGTTTCCATCATGCAAACCAATGTTTAACAATGCCTTCTCAAGCACTGCAATTGCCTTGACTTGTGTAGAAATAGATCACATTGTCTAGGAAAAATATATATACACAAGACAATTAATTTCTCAATGATTCTGCATAGACCATATATTGTACAAATATGGAATCTAGACAAGGGAATATCCAAAAGTGCTTTGAAAATCTAGATCTTTGAGTGCCTATCAGGTGCATTTTTCCAATTCTTTTTATCAAGCTCCTTTGTAGCACACATGCAATATATACATGGGCTCTTCGAATTGGCTTCTTTTGAGACATTGTGCATGTAGTTCAAGGTCTTTAAATCACCTACCTGATTCCACTCTATGTTGGTGTCAAGAATCGCGTGGTGGGGGGACTTGCTCAAGATGCTGCGCCGAACACACACAGAATGCACAAGGAGAAGCTCACTCAAGAGACAAGAAGAGAGATGGAGGCCAAAACATTTCCTTGCTGGTTTTTTCTTCTTCTTCCACAGCCTTTACAATGTACACAAAGTATAGATAAGATACAACATAAAGGAAAGTGGCCTACTAAGTCAAACAATGCATAACTGACTACACTAGTAGAGTGGCGCTATAACTATGCCAGCTGTAAATAGGTGTAACAACCTGAATATAATAAGTAATGAGTTAGTGGCCATGTGAGATGTCAGCTATCTAATCCTGTGTGCTGACATACACCAAGTCAATCTCACCTGCTAGTACTTTCTCTCTCAAAAGTGGTAGTGTACCTCAATATGTTTTGTCTTGGCATGGAACACAGGGTTCCTAGCCAACTGTATACTGCTCATGTTGTCACAATAAATGACAACTGGACCTTCCACATGCACATCCAAATCAGCCATTAACTTTTGTAGCCATACTACCTCACATGCTGCAACAGTAGCACCTCTATACTCAGCCTCTGTACTCGTCAAAGCAATTGTAGATTGCTTTTTGCTGCTCTAAGCAACTGTTGCACTACCAAGAGAGAACATGTATCCGCTGGTAGATCTTCTATCAGACATACTACCAGCCCAATCTGCATCTGTGTATCCAAATACCTGTACATCTGTACCTGCCTCATAGAAAAGTCCATAATGTAATGTGGACTTCACATATCTCAATATGCGTCTGACTGCATCCAAATGTGGCTTTCTAGGTACTTGCATAAACTGACTCACAAGACCAACATCGTAGCTTAAGTATGGCCTTGTAATGGTCATGTAGATCAAACTTCCCACTATCCTCTTGAACATAGGAGGGTCTTCTATCTCATCCCCAACATCAGCACTCAACTTTACATTCTGCTCCAACAGGACTGAAAGTGGTTTGCATGCTGCCACACCATACTTGGACAACATATCCAAGCCATACTGTCTTTGGGACAGCCATATACCATCATCACATTTGATCACCTCAATGCCAAGAAAGTACCTTAGCTCACCTAAATCCTTCATCTCAAACTTCTTCTTCAAAAAATCCTTGACTTCAACAATCCCACTATCACTATCACTTGTAATAATCAAGTCATCCACATAGATGACTATGATGACCAAACCTGCATCTCCCTTTCTCACATAAAGTGAGTGATCAGCATCAGAAACATAAAAGCCAATATTGACAAGATACTCTCTGATTTTGTTAGACCATGCTCTAGGTGCTTGCTTAAGCCCATAGAGCGCCTTCTTCAACCTGCACACATACGTGGGATGCTCTAAATCTTCATAACCTGCTGGTTGATCCATATACACTTCTTCCTACAAATTACCATGCAAGAAGGCATTCTTCACATCCATTTGCTACAACCTCCAACCTTTGGCTGCTGCCAAAGTAATCACACATCTGACAGTTTCCATCCTAGCAACTGGACTGAAGATTTCTTCATAATCTATGCCATATGTCTGGGCATAGCCTTTTGCAACCAACCTAGCTTTGTACCTACTAATAGAACCATCTGCATTGTGCTTAATCTTATAAACCCACTTACATCCAATAGCTTTCTTGCCCTTTGGCAATGATACTAGATCCCAAGTCTTATTGGCCTCTAATGCAGCCATCTCCTCATCCATTGCTGTATCCCAATGAGCATGACCAACAGCCTCCTCAAAACATGTGGGCTCAATATTCTCAACTAGTTTCACCATATAAGCATAATGGTGAGCTGCATAACCTTCAAAATCAAATCTTTTAACAAGGTATTTGACCCTGCTAGATCTGCGTACCACCGGATCACTCAATGGAGCCTTTACATTACTATGAGCTCTCTGTACACCTGGTGTCCTGACAGAAGGAATACCAAGCTCATCATCCAAGCTCTCTGAGCCACTGGAGTCTCCATCAAGAGCTGCATCAATGCCATCTGACACTTTATTCTTTCCTTTGTCTTTACCTGTAGTGCTACTAGATGCACCTGAAGATGTAGAGCTACTCCTTAGTCTCCCAGACCAAGGACTACCAGACGACGTCTCTGGTCCACTAAGAGTCTGTGATTCTTGCTTTTCAGCCTGCACATGAGTGTCATGATCATCATCATCCAATGCATCACCACTAGATGCATACCAACTGCTCATTTAATCAAAGATGACATCCCTGCTCAATCTAAACTTACATGTGACAGGGTTATAATAGGGATACCCTTTCTGCTCTAAAGAGTATCCAATAAAGACACACTTTTCAGCCTTTGGATCTAGTTTCTTTCACAACTCATCTGGCACATGAACATATACAATGCAGCCAAACACTTTCAAGTGTGAGACATCAGACTTCTTACCTGTAAAACATTCTTCAGGGGTCATACCATGAACTGCAACTGTGGGAGTTCTGTTCATAATATAAATAGCAGTATGAACAGCCTCAGACAAAAAATGCTTAGGCATATTCTTTTCAGCCATCAAGGCACGTGCAACTTCTGCAATATGGCCGTCTTTCCTTTCTGCAACCCCATTTTGCTGTGGGGTATACCTGCATGTGAACTATCTCTTTATCCCATGAGACCTCAGAAAATCACTGAACTCATTCAAGAGGTACTCTCCCCCTCCATCTGACCTCAAGCACTTTACTTTCAAGCTTGTTTCTCTTTCAACTGCAGCCTTGAAAGTTCTAAAGTGCTCAAACGCTTCACTCTTTTCCTTTATAAAATATACCCACAGCTTTCTAGAACAATCATCAATGAATGTGACAAAGTATGAACTGCCTCCAAGAGATACATTTTGTGTAGCCCCCCAAATGTCTGTATGCATAACATTAAGGATATTTTTGCTTACATCTTTGTCATGTGAAAAGGGTTGTCTTGCCTGCTTACCAAACTGACATGCTTTGCATACCTTATGAAATTTTGCAACTTTAAATGTAGGCAAACCTGTAACCAACCCTTTGGACTGCATTAATTTCAGCCTTTGTACATTTGCATGTCCAATGCGTTTGTGTCAAATTTCAATATCTGCAACAACACCTTTTCCTTTAGCATACATAGCAGCATTCATAATAGGAATTCCAACATCCAGAATAAACATACGTCCAACTCTATTTCCCTTTGCTACCAACCTGCACTTGTCATTGAAGTCTTCTACAAAGCAACCCTTTGCATTAAATTTGACTTGCAGCCCTTGCTCTACCATTTGACTGACTGATACCAAGTTCTTTGTAATAGGTGACACATGTAATACATCTGAAAGACTCTTTGTCTTACCATCATACAAGGACAAGGGAACTTTTTCAATGTGTGAAATTGTGTGGCATGAATCATCACTTGTCTGCACATAACTTGCATTTTGCAAATCTTGCATCTCTCCAAACCATTCTGCATGGCTGGTCATATGATTGAATGCACCTGAATCAACATACCAAACATCATCATGTGTTCCCTTTCCTGTAACAGCATTCAGCATATGCTGCATAACAAACATACGTTCATTTTTGTCTTCATTCTGTCATGAAGACGATGCATAGTTTCCTTGCTACAACTTACCACTGCGAATATCATCTTTCTTAGCATAACATTGGGCTGCAATATGACATGTTTTGCCATAGTAGTGACACACAATACCAGAGTTGTTAGAACCTCTGTTCTGCCATCCACCTCTTCCTCTAAAGCTCCCCTTGCCTCTAAAGTTACCACGACCTCCTGAAACTTGCATATCGCCAAATTGCTGATTCAATCTATTTTGCTGGTTTTCACTACTACGTCCTATACCATGGCCTCTTGAAGAGAACCTACCATGTCCTCTTCCTGAACCGGAGTAGAAATCTTGGACCCATTCACCACTTCTTTCAGATGTCTCACTCTACATGTTGATCTCTTCAGTGATCATAAGGGAGACCAACTCATCGAAATCTGGAAATGGCATCCTGACATATACGGAAGTTACAAAAGACTTCCAAGCCTTTTCATTGTTAAGTCCACCAAGGTAAACGATACCAAATCATCATCATCGGGCATTGCATCAATCGATGCCAATGCATCTGCAATGCTCCTTACCTTCAGTGCATACTCATTGATAGACAGCTTCCCTTTCTTCAACGTATTCAACTCTTGCTTGAGTTGAATCTTTCGTGCCTTTGTATTTATGGAAAACATACTTTCAAGTATGGTCCAAGCTGCATATGAATTCTCTGCATTTCTAATATGTCCCAGCATATTATTGTCAATTATTGCAGACAACCAATACATGACCTTCTTGTCTTTTGCATTCCATTCCTTTCGTGCCTTTGTCTCTTTTGCAGTTGGAGGATCACTCACCTCTGGCTCCTTTTTTTCACCTGAAACAAACTCGTAGAGGCCTTTTCCAATAAGGAAGTTCGTGACACGGAACTTCCATGAAGGGTAGTTGTTCTTGTCGAGCTTCTCAATGATGGGGCTTCCACTGTTCTCTGCCATTATCACAAAATTAATACCAAACAGCAAGCAAATCTTCTGCAACCCTCGACCTGTAGTGCACAGTAATACACCAGACATCCTTTTTCACTTTCTGCTCAACAATACATGCAATCTGCAACCTATTTGCAGATAAACCTTATGTTTGCTTCCTGCAAACACCTCAAGAATTACAGATTCACAATCTGTAACATGCGCACCCACTTTCGGTCAAAACGGCCGAAATCATAGTGTACCCTGAAACTGCTGTTTGCAACCTTGCGGCTCTAAAATGGGGCTTGAAACGGCCTCAGATGCCCAAAATAACTGCGGGAAAGTTCTAAAGGGCATATTTGTAGAATACACAATGCTCTTCGCGCACACCAAATCTCACTGCAATCTGAGATTTTTGCTCTGCCCTGCTTCCGTTGCCTCCACAGGCACTATCCAAGAGAAAGAGTGGAAGGATGGGAGAGCTTCTTACCCGTGGCTTGCTTGCTTGAACCTTGCTTCTTCTCCTTCACTTTAGCCCTCGAAATCAGCCTCTCTCAATGGTGCGGCTCTGATACCATGTCAAGAATCGCGTGGTGGGGGGACTTGCTCAAGATGCTGCGCCGAACACACACAGAATGCACAAGGAGAAGCTCACTCAAGAGACAAGAAGAGAGATGGAGGCCAAAACGTTTTCTTGCTGGTTTCTTCTTCTTCTTCCACACCCTTTACAATGTACACAAAGTATAGATAAGATACAACATAAAGGAAAGTGGCCACACCCTTTACTTATTATAAACTATTGCCTCCTCTTTTGCTCCATAGTACGTATCCTCGACATTGAATGGAAATCCTAGGACCTATAGAACTTCATCATTCACTTGTTTTTGCATTCTTTTGAGTGATGTAGGATTTGGAAGTATTGATCCATGTAGCTTGGATTCCTTTTATCTTCAATTGAAATTTTTTGTAAATAGCTATGTATCCCTTGCTAGATATACCCGCCTAATCTAACAAGGCTTGCATATCGCTTTACCTTACTTGGTTTCCTTTCAAGAAGGTCTCAATTCTTCTTTTATTATCGTTTGATAGTTTAGGTCCTTCAAAAGCTCTTTGATAGGTTCCTTATTGAGAAGCAATTTAATGTGTGCAAGTAATGCTCCATGCTCAAATTATTTTCTTTGTTAGGTAGTAGGATATCTTTGCATTTAGAATAGAAATATTTAGTTATTATAAAATAATTCACAACAAATACTTTATGGAATAGAGAATGATGTAACAAGCAACTTACTTACTTCACTGCATGTATCCTTTTCTTAATGCTACTGCTTCATAACTTCATATCTTGGATATTTTGAAAATTTCTGCACCATTTGTGAACTCCCAATACTATTTCTTTAAGCCTCAATTGATCTCTTTATTTCTCTAGCTCTAAAATAGCCTCTTTATTTTGTTGTAGTTTGAACTTACATTGCTCTAATGTTAGCCTTAAGGAAGCATTTTCCTTCTCTAACAAATCTCTTTCCAACTTATGTACATTGCTAATGGCATCCAAATATTGTGTATATCCTAGGAGTCCATTATAGCCATCTCCAATAAAGCTCACTAAATATGTAATATCCTTGAATGGAGGAGTCTAATTAATCAAAGAATATTTTCAATACAATTTACAATTAGTCCATATATCTATGTTCCTATTTTCTTGTGACCTATTGAGTTGTTTGGATGTAGAAGACATTAGATAGGGTTTTTTTTCTTAGATAATGGCTCATTATTTGTGATATTGATTCGGCCATAGCTATCCATGTGGATTCCACACTAGCCATCTCTATTTGTGATGTTGTTTCAGTCCTAGCCATCCTCGTTTGTGTTGCCTTGTAAAGTTGCTTTCAAAAAATGAGAGAGTATAAATGGAATGTTTCAAAACATAATTTGGCAAACACAACTCAAGGATTCACGTAGTCTTTTGGCTCATTTTTTGATAAAAATAATCTATGGTATTAATCTCAATCAATCTAGATATGAGCCATAAAATTCTAAGCATCGGACACTTCCAAGTTCTAACCTCTAGATTCTTAATTAAGGCTAATTGATAACTTAAAGACTACGGGCTAATTTTTATACTTAAAAAATGAGAAATTTAAAAAGTTTGAATTTTTATAATTTTTAATGACCTCTCTCTATATTGAGGTGAAATTTCTTACAAGGCCCAAACTTGAGTCCAAATCTCCCCTAATGTCTCTCTTGTTGTGGATGTGCTTATAGTCGCCTATTATTTTTCCACTTCTTGATGGTTGAGAACCTCTTTTGGTACTAGTTGCCTCACTAAAATGACCTCCCTCTAGCCCTTAGCCAACCTAAGTTAGCACTCCCTCAACAAGTACTCTCTCCTTTTGCTAAATGGTAGATATTCTAATGCAACCTCTAGATTCTAATTCCATCAATTTGTTAATGGTTGAAAATTAATTATTCTCTTGTCCTTGCCCATTAACTGGCCATTCCCCATCCACATTTAATGTGGTAAATCCTTTGAACTTGAATGTTGTTTTAACTTTCATTAGCCTTAGTCTAGATATTAAATGTTTATTTCTCCCTAGACCAAATGATCCCATAAGTCATTTTTCAAGGTTCATGTATTGTCATAGAGCAAGATTATCATCAGGCACCCACAAGCACCTATCTAGCATAACTTTTGGCAATATTTTCCAATGTCCCCCATTTCCCAACTTGGGTTTTGGATTGTCATTGTGCCCAAATTAACTTGCACTTGACATGTGCCCTCACATGTGCACTTGACATGTGTACTACTTAATTATGTCGAATAAATTGAATAAAAAATAACATCCTCATGACAACAACCATATATTTTGTGGCAGTGAAAATTTATCACCCCTCCCCCCAATGAGTCACTTGACTATTTCATGTTCCTTAATATTACCTACTGGATTCTAATTGGGTTGTTGGCTATCTCGGACTCTGGGATCTTGAACTCTAGCCTTGCCAATATGACATATTCCCTCAAAGCTCACTCCCATTTTCCTTTTTGTTGGTCGTGCTTTCTCTAGCCATCTCCTCATGATTATAGCTCGAGGTGATTACAAGTGCAATCTTTTAAGCAATCCGTATAGTAACTTTGTTGCTTTGTGAGCCAATGATTCAATATCGAGTCCTCCATTGGATTTTCTTTCACATACGAAAGCCCAAGCTATTGCAGGCCACACCCTTCGAAGCCTCCTAACTCCCATGCAAATCATCTAAATGCTTAAGCTTGTTATCCACTTTAGCTAGGAGTCATTGGAACTTTTTCTCCATAGTTGATGCAACTCCCATTGGGTATCATAGATTCCTAAAAACCTATCGTGGTCTTAACAACTTGAAGCTATAGTATGTTGTCTATTGCTCTTCTCCCACATGATAGAGAGAGCAAATTTGTTTTCTTACTGCTAATCATGGAACTAGATACCTAGGTGAAGCAATCATGGTCATGTAGTTGTTGTCTAAATTAGACTTATCTATCTCACTAGTGAGTTTCTAGTTATTTGTGGGCATTTGCATGTAGAAATTTTCACCATTGGGCAAAGAGAGACCTTTCAACACACCAATCGGGATCTTGTGATTAGTCATCCTTAGAAGATGATTGTTATAATGGAAAATAATAGGGGGTTCCCATATCCTAAGTGAAAAGTTATGTGTCATGGGCCATCGATATTTTTGCTTATGCTAATGCATTTTTGATAAACCCACCAATCATTTTGTAGAATGCTTCACCAAACACAATAAATTTTAGAGTAGTTAAAATAAAGTTCCACCTCACTCAATCATAGGCTTTGTCCATATTCACGTTGAAAATTAGGGGGTTTGCATCTCTTTCCATCTAGATCGATTGAGAGTACAAGATTTAAAATGGTAGCATGGATGTGTCTCCCTTGCAAAAATCCATATTGATCTCTATGGAATACTTTAGGTAGTAGAAACTTTATTCTATTAGCAATTGCCTTAGTGATAGTCTTATAATTAGCATTCCACATGGTCAAGGGCCTCCACTTACCAACTTCAAGATAATCCATGGAATTAGGAATAAGCTCGATCACCCATGGTTTATAGAGCTTAGTAATGCATTGTTTTTGAAATAATTTGTAAAGACACAAATATCAAGGCCACACACTTCCTAGATTGTTGCAAAGAACTTAGTTGGGATCTCGTTTGGCCCTTGCGACTTGCCAATATTTATATTCTTAACTACCCTCTCAAGCTCATTGAGTGATAATGGTTGGTCCAAGGAGTAGCAAGGCTTTGGGGGAACCCTCATCTTGAAAGTTTTAAGGAACTCCTAGAAAGCCTCCCCATAGCCTACATGGTACTTATACTCATTTTCCACAATATAATATAGATTTGAACAAACACCCTGGATGAGAAGTTATCATGATGCAAGACTTTGTTGTCATCTTAAATGATGGAGATGGTCTCCCTATGTCACTTAGTCTTTAGAATAGAGAAGAAACAGGGCTAGGTTGTCCCACCTTAAATATCAAATTGGCCTTGTGATGCATCTTCAGGATTTCTACTTGAAAGATATATCTCTTGAAATTCAAACATAATCTTTGATATCTTGTGAAGCCACATGAGAAACTTATCATTAGGACTAACAATAAGAGGACTAAATATACAATGACAAGACACTGAATAGTAGCATTGGCACGATACCTTTTACTTCTAGCTATTCCCCTACCATAGTTTTTGGAGATAATGACTATTGGTACTAGGTAGTTTTTAATCCTTTGAGAAGGAAAAATTATGCATGAACAAAATTGCCCCCATGTAGTCATTACCTAATTCAAATAGGCCTCCTCCTTCATGAAAGAGGTTGTTTAGCTTGAGTAGTGGTTTGCCATTATTGGCCCTTGTAGTTTGGAGCACTTTGAAGGTCACCTTGACTAGGACATGGTCAAAGCCATCCATCTTTGTTAACAATCTCATTTTGGGGTTGGGGCCAATCCGCTAAGAGCCATGATTATTGTAAGCACAATCCAACCTCACTTTCCATGCCACATGTAGTGTTGCTGGTATGAGCTTGTTGGAATATGCTGCATGTCCATGTCCATGAGCTCATGACTTAGCCATAGCAAATCCCATGCAATCTTCTCCTCAGCCAACATTGTACATGATGTGTACAATCTATCAAATTGGCCTCTTGTCATATTGAAATCTCCCATTATTAGACAAGAGTGATGAGCAATCTTACTTCCTTGTAGGCCCCATTTCTTTTCTCAAATTCAAGACACATTATGTGTGTAGATAGAGATGATATCCATCTCTTCTTTCCCTAGATGCATTGCAACCACCATCAAACATCCACCATCAACCTTTGATTTGATTTTGGGTCTCCACATTTCCTTCAATAGGAGTGTGCCACTCCTACCTTTGCAACATAGTGCAATGAAATAACTATATAAAGGGAAGCCTTGCTTGAGTGCTTCCATGTTTGAATCGAGCATCGCAGTAAGGTTTCCCCCAAACTGGTGCTTGACATAGATAGGTAGAAAGAAAGGGTGTTTGATCTTCATTGCAAGCGTGTTTTGGATTCTTGAAGCTTAGATAGATAAGTTTGATTAGCATAGGTAGTTGCTTGTGATTTGTAGGCATTTGTAGGCATTTAGGTAGGAAATATAAGGGAAGAAAAAAGAAAAACACAATAGGGTTTTGCTATAACAGTAGGCCTAAATCAGGGTGGTGCAAAAGAGAAAAATGGGATTGGAATTTGGGAAGAAAGAGAAAGGGGCATCAAAGGAGTGTTGGAAAGGGGGTTTAAGACCTTGAGGAAGGGAGAGAGAGCTCATTTTCACTTGCAGGGTTTGAGAGAGAGAGAGAGAGAGAGAGAGAGAGAGAGAGAGAGAGAGAGAGAGAGAGAGAGAGAGAGAGAGAGAGAGAGAGAGAGAGAGAGAGAGAGAGAGAGAGAGAGAGAGAGAGAGAGAGAGAGAGAGAGAGAGAGAGAGAGAGAGAGAGAGAGAGAGAGAGAGAGAGAGAGAGAGAGAGCTGATAAGTTGCTGCAGGAGACCAAGGGAGTGGAGATTGCATTGATTCGTGAAATTTGAGTACATATGATGCTTATAGGTGGACTATCTTAGTTGTTTACATTGTATAGGTTGTTTTTGAAGCTTGTAGGACCCTAGGGTTGGGAATCAAACCCAAACGAGTCAATTCAGTGCCACATTGTGTGTTTGTCCGTGGAGACGGGATCGGACGGTCTAATTCCATCAGGGACATCGATTTTCAAAATTGGAATCGGACTAGGCCCTCTATTTGATCAGTTATCCACCCAAAATCAAAAAATAGAATCAAAATCGGACGCCGGACACCAAAATCAGAAATAAAAAAAATCGATAGCCAGAATCGGATCTCCAAAGTAAAAAATCAAAAATCGAAAATCCGATGCTTGATTATGGGAATAAAAAAAAAACTCTCAAAATCGGATAGATGAATAGCACACAAATTTTGAACTGCTTTGACGACCTGACCAAACCCAGATAGGTGCCAAAACCCTAGCCGTAGGACACCCTAGTGTGCTCCCTGGCAAGTAGATAGGAATAGTAGATTCTCCCAAAGACTTAGTCTAGGAGTGATTATAGCTACTAACCATGCCCAATAAAGACCCTGAGTAGACCAAGAGGGTGGCCACAATCCATGCGCTAGAGCCACATTGGGCTAAAACCAAACAAAGGGGGAGAGCAAGACTTGCATCGAATTCACTGCATTCGCACATCAAAATATTGAATCACTTGAAATGCACATGAAAAGTTTAAAGCCTGATTTTGCATGGTGCATAGTTAAGAGCACTATTCACAAAAGGTAGTTGCTTTAATTAGACGATTGTTTATAATAACAAGGAACTCATACAAGATAACGTAAACCAACAAAACCAACATTAGGAGAAGACCCTAGACTTTCAGGTAGCAAACTTGAGGAGCCAAACCACTTGGAGAAAAAGCGGAATAGCACCATTAGGGACTCGATATTGCCTGACCTGATTAACTTGATCGACACTTTAGTGGCTCAAGAAACAATTGACATGTCTAGCCCTAGGATCAATCATGAAAATGATGAGCTTGATGTGGGAGATTTCCTGGTCGATATCCATCAATCGATATGACTTGCAAACAAAGATGGAGCATCATGGTAGGCCAGTTGAGGACATCATAACTGGCCTTGAGGAAGAGCAAAAATTAGTAAGGAAAGTGCTACAAGGCTTGGCCGCTTACAATCAAGAACAGTGAAATCAAAGGCTTCCCACGAGCTATGAAAATAATGAGAATCCCAATAAAATTTTATGACATGATCAAACAATCCATGAGAATCAATTGCTACAAGAAATAGAAATGCAAGAGGTCCAACACGTCTTAATGGTTGCCAACTGAACCCAATGAGGAGAGGGAGAGAGTGCTACAAGGTGACCTTATGCTGAATGAGCTTCTCATGAAGAGATTCTTAGATAACATGAATGCATAGTAGAGCAGAGTGGCCCTAACAACTTCGTTTTGCTAGTGGGACTAGGCATCACTCCAAATTTGAAGAGCCAAACAAAGATACACATATTTTCTAAGAAAATTGACAAGTATCAGCTCAATAACAACCCATATAGCTTTGTAGAGCAGTTCGAGTGGGTATCTGAGGCAAATGGTGGACCCTCCTCAATGTGCGCAAGATTTTGGTCTCTGCGTGGGGATAAAGGATGGACATGGTACACTAGTCTAGGTAATGCTGAATGCAACAATTTCAACAATCTCAAGAGTCTCTTTATCAAGAGATTCTCTGAGACAGGGTACTCGGATAACCTCATTGTCTGACTAATGAAGATCAATAAAAAAGACAAGGAGGATATTCAAGATTATGTCACCCATGTGCAGAGTCTCTTTAACAGAATCCCGACCATAGAGCAACCTAGTGAGTGAGCAGTCTCTACTGTATTCATAAGTGGAATTAGGAGTGAAAAGATTTACAAGGCCTTGGTGAGAAACTTGAACCTACAAAGGGACATACTAGCTAGGGTCTTTGAAGAAGCCCTACATGTGGACAACCTGCTCAAAGAGAGAGGCTTGAGGGCCACAAGTCGAGATAGTGCAGCTTCCTCTAGAACCTTAGAGAGAGCTACAACCGTTAGCAAGAGATCTAGCTAGAGTAACTAAGAGAAATGAAAGAGTGTTGACTCAAGCTAGGAGTTGGAAAATGTAAAGCTAGAGTTGGCCAAGCTCCAAGAGATGATAAAAAGACCTACTCAACCTCACGTGCAATGTGTGCATTGTAGAGGGAACCACCTCTCAGCCAAGTGCATGGATTCTAGATCCAGACCTTGTGCCAACTACAATAGGTTTTGCCATGATGCTATGCATTGCCATTTACTAAGGAGATAACCATACCCACAACCATATAACTAGCCATACTACTTAGGAAATAGATTTCCACACTTAAGAAGGGGAGCTCCATTAGCTCTCCCAGCACCTAATGATGCCAAGTGAGCTATCCCTAGGATGGAAATTAACCTCGCATGCATACCTAGACCACCTGGACCCTTTGTGAGCCACCCATTGAGAGTGACTCCCCGATACGCTATTAGAGGAGCCAAAAAAAGGACGACACATACACAAATCCTTACATCTCTTACGGTGAAGAGGGAAACTCCGTTTTGATGGATTATAGACTAGTACTGATGATGGTGTTAGGTTAGGGAAGGGGTAGAGGTCTACGAGGACAAAACCAGGAACCAATCACAAGGGCTACGTCTAGGGTAGATCTCATCTCGCTGCCCTAAACGAGAGCAAGCCAATCAAGAAAAGGTTGACTTGAGATGACCTGAGTGTGGAATCACTCATTTTTATGACAAATGCCCTAGGAAAAAACCATCCAATAGCTTATCTATCATTCCATTCGTACCTTTGGGACTATTTAGAGTAGAAACACTTGATGGTGAGGCCACTCCCATCTCATTGAATGTCATGTGACTAGAGCACAAATGAAGTAGGTCGGCATTTCATTGCCCGCACCTAGCAATCTAAATGCAACCTCAATGGTAAAGAAGACTTGTCGAAGGAAGAAAAAGAGGGCCGATGCCAAAATAATACTAAAAATGGACAATGGACCAAACTAAAAAGAGAGAAGTGAGTCATAGATGCAGCGCCTGAGACTTCAGCACCCAAGACAATAGAGAAGGGGAGTGCTAAGATTGGAGAATATCCCAATCCAAGGAACCAATTAGAAGTGGTTGAAAAGGTTAAGGAGTGGGTGAGAGAAGTCCAAGAGAATCTAAAGGATATCAAGCCCATCCTAGAAGACGAGATTGATGAACTCTCCAATGTGATCACACCTGTCTCATTGACACTCATGGAGTCAAGAGATGCATTTGCATCTCATGCAACACCACAAAGACAAGGCCTAGATGCCATAGGTAGGAAAATTGCCCAAGATCAATGGCAAAAGAGTGTAGGAGGGCATGATGAAAGACAAGTGGCTAGCAATTTTCTTAGAACATTGATATGGGCCCCTGCAACTTTGTCGATGGGAAAACTCTTTAGGCAAAGTCCCTCATTATGGCAAGAGTTAAAGTAGTGGGTAGAGGGATCTAATGGATTGATAATAACTGACTAGCATGAACATGATGTAGCCACTTAGATACCTAGCCTAACACTAAACTTTGTGTCTAAGTCCTTGCATATGAATGCTTTCTAGGAGGGTATAGAGATGCATGTACTCCTACTAGTGGTAGCATTAGGAGACATCACGAGAAAGGGGATTGTAGACACATGAGCACAAGTCAATGTGCTTAGCCATGCAATCCTGCAGGCTTGGGTTAACTCATCGGTGGAGACAATAAGGTTTAACATCACACTAGCTAATATCATGAAAGTTAAATCATTTAGAGCATTGAAGGACTAGCCCTTGAAACTAGTAGGTGTCCAGTTCTTAGTGAACTTCATAGTTATGAAGGGAGTAGACTACGATATTTTACTAGGCCAACTTTGGATCCAAAATGCATGAGTAATCGAAGACTGGGGTAACGGTTTTATATTCCTAGGTAACAGATCAGAGGCAGTAAGAGTCGAGATGGATACTTGAAAGACCACACCGATCGACTTAGATGGCATCTCCTCTATCTTGAAGGGAGACTCATAAGCCAGGAACTCTTATGGACCACTAACAAAGTATATCCCCTTCTTTGAGGATGAGTAGGATTGGATGCATGTTCTAGCCACCATCGACTTGTTGTTCTCAGACGATGAAGAGGATTATAAGCTCGCTGCAAGGATAGCCAATGAGTCCTGTAGAGCCCCCACATCTCAGCTTGCCAAAGGGAAAGACCCTACCATTAGTGCCACTTTGCATGATGGCCAAAAGTCCTAGCAGACAACCAACACCTACTCCTTTTCACATCCCATCTAACAGACTTGAGCTCTAGGGGATCCTTGAGTATTTGACAAGAGAGCTAGTTGGTCACCAAGCTGCCAAATCTTAAGCCACTCCAACCCCTCATGGATGAACCAAAATGGCAATGGACTAAAGTGCATGACCTAAATCTGATGTACAATTGGGCACTAGTCATGGATGAGAATAGAGGCCTAGACAATGATGGGCAGTTAAAATCTAGTGATTTAGATGACGAGTATGAAGACTACTACTCCACGAAGGAAGAAAGTGAAGAAGAGGCCGAGAGGATAGAGTACGACATAGACAACCAAGTGATCAAACAAATAAGAGAGTGGACTCTAAGCCACAAAAAGTCAAGACCTTGAGAATCAAGAAGGGAGCCTTTAGAATAGAATGTGATCACACTTGGTTGGATCACTTAGGCATGATAGACTATGAGCAAGTAGGATTGGTCCAACCAAGTGCCACACCTCTCCTTAGAGCAGAATCAACAAAGTGCATGACCTAAACTTGATGTACAATTGGGCACTAGTCAAGGATGAGAATAGAGGCCTAGACAATGATGGGCAGTCAGAATGTATTGATTTAGATGATGAGTACAAAGACTGCTACTCCACGAAGGAAGAAAGCGAAGAAGAGGCCGAGACAATAGAGTACAACATAGACAACCAAGTGATCAAACAAACAAGAGTGGACTCTAAGCCACGAGAAGTCAATGCCTTGAGAATCAAGAAGGGAGTCTTCAAAATTGAATTTGATTGCACTTGATTGGATCACTTAAGCATGATAGACTATGACCAAGTAGGATTGGTCTAGCCAAGTAACACACCTCTCCTTAGGCATGATAGACTATGAGCAAGTAGGATTGGTCCAGCCACCAAGTGCCACACCTCTCCATAGAACAGAATCAACCTTAGAGCTGTGACCACTAAGGGAAACTCTTTCCTTTAGTAAGGGTTGCGGGTTTAACTAGGATTAGGAAGTGAGATCTGAGAGTGACCTAGAGATATCCTGACCACCTAAGACCAGATGCAACAAAGGGGACTTGCCAGTCCATCTACGAAGCACACGGTTGAGGGAGGAAAAGAGAGGACAACCAAAGGGGTTAGCAGTCAAACAACAAAGGAAACCCCAAGACCTACCAAATTGCTTTACTAAATTCAAAAAAGGAGACAAGGTAGTGATCTTGTTGGGAGAAAAGAGACAAGGACATGCAAGTGAACCAATTGAAGGGCCTGCCAAGGTCAAGGAAGTCAACTTTAGTAGAGGAAGGGGAAAAGCCTTGATCTGTGTTTATAGCTGATGACTTGACTAAGCAAGAGGAGGCTGATCTCGTTGCTCTCTTGTGAGAGTACATAGACGTGTTTACTTCGTCCTTAGACAAACTCAAGGGACTCGATCCAAGAGTCAGAATGCATAACATCCCAATGAATCCTGATGCAACCCTAGTGAAACAGTGACCTTACACAATGAATCTGAAGAAGCATGCTCACACCATGAAGTAAGAGATTCATTTAGCACATGGATTGGGTGTCACCATTGTGATCGTCTTGAAAAAGAATGGTAAAATTTGCATATGCATGGACTACAAGAAATTCAATGCAGCAACTAAGAGAGACAATTACTCGTTGCCTTACACACAGAGCACATGCTGGAGAGAGTAGTAGAAAAATAAGCCTACAATTTCTTGGATGTCTTCTTAGGTTATAACCAAGATCAAGTACACCCTAATGATAGACATAAGACAATTTTCACCATGGAATGGGGCATATTTTCTTACAAAGTCATGCCATTTTGGCTGATGAATGCATCCACGTATAAGTCATGTCCTAGGAAGACAATTGCTATGTAATCTAGGAGTGAAACCATGTCATGCGTCATGCATAGTGCATATGATCCTAGTGCACAAACAATATTTATCAAATCAGCATTTTGTGATGTGAAAAATTAGCCCTTTCATGATCTTCACTAAACGTATGCTTCGATGTATGGAGACTAGCACCGATTCCTCGTGCTACTAGCCCCTTAAATTGAAATATCGCAACTCTAAATGAAATGCACAATCAAATATTTCAAAGATTCACACCTTCTCAACCCTCTTAATATCTTAACATCACCCTTTCCCTCTAATGTTTAGGTTGTGTTGTGTTGAATAGGTGTAGGGTTTTCTTTTTTTGTCATTTTCTATATCTGATGTGTGCCATCTTCAAGGACGTGCTTAGGCAAGAGCTAGAGGTATTCATTGATGATCTATGCATACAATCTAGTTGGAAGAACACCTAGACAAGCTTCGTGCAATCTTTGAACGGTGTAGATTGTATAGTCTCTCTTTGAACCCCCTAAAGTGCCAATTATGGGTGAAACAAGGATGTATCTTAAGGCACATGGCATCCAAGAATAGCATTTCCACCCACTAACTTCTCCAAGACTAAGGTCATTGTCGACTTGCCACTCCCAACAAACTACAAGGGAGTTTAGTGCTTCTTGGGACACACAGAGTACTATCGGCGCTTTGTCCTGAACTATGCATTGATTGCTAGACCACTTTACAAGTTTTTGATTGTATTTGAGTGGACCAAGGAGTGCCAATGCACTTATGAGTAATTAAAAAAATGCTCTTACCACAATACCAATATTACAAGCCCCAGACTAGAGTATAACATTCCATGTGCATATTGATCCATCGAAGTTTTCCATGGGAGTTGTTCTGTGCTAGCTTGGCAAACATAACCTTGACTATCCAATGAGCTTTGCTGGCATACAACTCACAGATACTGAGATGAATTACTCTATGATAGAGTAATTCATCTCTCTATGATAGAGAGAGAAGGCCTAGCCATAGCATTTTTCGTGAAGAAATTTCGGCATTATCTTTTGAGTATGTCCTTTACCTTCTTTGTTGACCATCAAGCCTTGCTTTATCTTATGAACAAACCTTGCACTACAGGATGCATAGCTTGATGGTTTCTTCTGCTTTTGGAGTTTGACTTCTCTATGGTTGTATGCAAGGGAAAGAAACATTACATGGTAGACCATATGTCCTGCATACCCATAGGAGAAGCCGCTGACAGGGCATTGGAGATGACCTATCCAATGCATACCTTTTATCATGTCCAGTGAAAATGACTTATTCAGAGCCAATTTAATGCCTTATTGGGTAGATGACATTGTTTGAATCCTAGAGCATGGATTTCCTAAAAGACCTATTGAGAAGGCTAGGCTAAGGAGCCTCATCTTTAATATTCAACCCTATCAATTAACATATCTATAGGTTAGGATTGGATGACCTATTGTGGAGATACATATGTGAGCACGAAATGCATGATGTGCTGAGTGAAGCACATGGTGGAATTGCTAGAGGACACTTTAATGAAGATACTAGCTGCAAGGTGCTACAATCTCAACTGTGGTGGCCCACCCTATTTTGTGATGCTACAAAGTTTGTCAAGTATTGCAACAAGTGCCAAAGGACCAAGGTTCCTATTCATAAAGATAAGATGGAATTGACCCCAATCATAGCACAAAAACCCTTCAAAAAATGGGGCATTGACTTCATTGGGCCAATCAACCCCCTGCCACATGGTACTCTTAGGCCAAGTACATCATTAAATAAAAATTCTACCTTACAAAATGGGTCAAACAACTTGCACAGGAGAGGCCTTGCACTTTTATAAAATGAATTACATTGCGCCCCCGCACTTTCCTCGTGAGAGCCCTTGGAGGTTTTCCCTCATCCTTGAGAGAGCATCCTTCATCTTTGAGAGGACCTCCTTCATTCTTTGGAGAGCCTTGTTAGAATATTCGGTGCTTTCCTTCATCCTTGAGAGCACCTTGCTATAATATCCAGTGGTCTCCCATGTTTTTTCTAAGCTTGCCTTTGTCAAGATTGTGGGAGAGAAGGAAGGAGTCTCGCTTGAAGCTTTCTTGCTTGCACAATGGGGGAAGACACACAAGGGTGGAGGCTGAAAACAGTTTTTCTCTTCTTAGTTGTGTAAGCCAAAAGAACTCTAGTACAAAGAAATAGAAGAACCCTCTATATGGGTCTCAAACCAAACTCAACTAACTAAGGTGGCATACTAACTGAGCCACGAACTAGAATAGATAAGGATAGCTATCATGTAGCTATTATTCATGGGCGGTGTACCAACCGCATCTGCAACTGACACGTCGGTGACATAAATACACAACGGTCACCCTGGCGTATCACGAGTGGAGCTCGATATCTCAACACTCCCCCTCGAGCTCAATCCCAATTCCTGCACACCAAGCAGGTCTCTGAACTTGCGCAGCTTCTCTGCGCCCAATGCCTTCGTAAATATGTCAGCTACCTGATCCTCTGTGCTGACATAAACTAGATCAATAAGACCTAGTAAAACCCTCTCTCGCACATAGTGATAATGCACCTCAATGTGCTTTGTTCTAGCATGATAGACTGGGTTATTTGCCAAGTGTATACTACTCATGTTGTCACAATAAATGACAACTGGTCCATCTGTAGACTGATGCATATCATAAAGTAGCTTATGCAACCAAGCTACCTCGCATGCAGCCATTGCTGCACCCCTGTACTCAGCCTCTGTGCTCGACAAGGCAACTGTAGGCTGTTTCTTGCTGCTCCAAGTGACTGCAGCACTCCCAAAAGAGAACACATATCCACTGGTAGATCGTCTATCAGAAATACTACCAGCCCAATCAGCATCAGTGTATCCATGCAACTGTATCTGAACCCCAGTCTCATAAAATAGTCCATACTGCAATGTGGACTTCACATACCTGAGTATGCGTCTAGCCGCATCCAAATGTGGTTTCCTTGGAGCCTGCATAAACTGACTTACCAATCCAACAGCATAGCTCAAATCTGGCCTGGTAATAGTCATATAAATCAAACTTCCTACTATGCGTCTGTACATAGTAGGGTCTTCTAGAAGCTCACCTGCATCTGTGCTCAGCTTCACATTCTGCTCCAAAGGAACTGAAATAGGCTTACAGCCTGTCATCCCATATTTGGACAGCATGTCCAATCCATACTGCCTCTGCAAGAGCTGTATCCCACTTGGTGATCTAATCACCTCAATGCCCAAGAAATAACGCAGCTCTCCCAAATCCTTCATCTCAAACTTCTGCTTCAATAGCATTTTCACATGAAGGATATCTTCATCACTGTCACCTGTCATAATCAAATCATCAACATAAATGACAAGTAGCATAATACCTTTCTCTGTTTTCCTCACATAAAGTGAGAAATCTGCCTTGGAAATCTGAAAGCCAATAGTGACAAGATACTGTCCTATCTTGTCAGACTATGCTCTAGGTGCTTGCTTCAAGCCATACAAAGCTTTCTTCAACCTGCAAACAAACTCAGGATGAACAGCATGCACATAACCTGGTGGCTGCTCCACATAGATCTCTTCTTGCAAATCACCATGCAAGAAGGCATTCTTTACATCCATCTGATGTAAAGACCATCCCTTTGATGCAGCCATAGCAATGACTGCTCTTACGGTTGCCATCCTTGCAACCGGACTGAATGTTTCTTCATAGTCAATGCCATATGTTTGTGCATACCCCTTGACTACTAATCTTGCCTTGTATCTGTTCACAGAACCATCTGCATTGTGCTTCACCTTATAAACCCACTTACAGCCAATTGCATTCTTACCTTTAGGCAAAGGTACCAATTCCCATGTAGCATTTGCTTCCAAGGCATCCATTTCTTCATCCATGGCTTTCTCCCATTTTTCTTTTCCCATGGCTTGCTCAAAAGAAGTGGGTTCTAGTTCCTGTATCACCTTGACCATATATGCATAGTGAATGGCTGTAAATCCATCATATTTCAGCCTATCCACAGGATACCTAACTCTGGTAGACCTGCGCAAAGTGGGTTCACTCCCAGGTGCCCTCAAAACATCCCTGGTCTTCCTTACTCCAGGTGTAACAATAGAAGGAATACCCAACTCATCATCAATGCTCTGTTCTGAGCCACTAGATTCACCATCCACATAAGAGTGACCTGCATTCACATCAAACATGGGCTGATCAACCTTCTCTTTTCCTTTTCGTGATACCTGCATACCACTATCTGCATTGCTTTGAGAAGATTCTCCTGATCTCAATCTGCCTGTCCATGGCGAAGAATGTGAACCACTGCTAGAGGACGCTCCAGGTCCACTAATATTTTGTGACTGCTGCTGTGAATTCTGTGCAGCATTACCATTTTGTGCATCTACATCATCAATCACATTTACTGGTTTATACCAGCTACTCATCTCATCAAAAACAACATCTCTGCTCACTGTAAACTTACGAGTAGAAGGGTTATAGCATCTATACCCTTTTTGCTGCAGAGAGTAACCAATAAAGATGCACTTCTCAGCTTTTGGATCCAACTTGGATCTCAGCTCATCTGGCACATGTACATAGGCAATGCAACAAAAAATTTTCAAATGAGAAATATTTGGTTTCCTACCAGTATACCTCTCCTCTGGAGTCATTCCATGTATTGCTGCAGTGGGAGTCCTGTTCATTATGTAGACTGCCGTAGCAACTGCTTCAGCCCAATAAAAATCTGGCAAGTCTTTTTCATTGAGCATGGCGCGAGATACCTCTCCAATATGTCTGTTTTTTCTTTCTGCAATTCCATTTTGCTGTGGGGTATGACTGCATGAATATTGCTGCTTTATGCCATGCTCCTGCAGGAACCTTGCAAACTCATTTGAGAGGTACTCTCCCCCTCCATCTGACCTTAGGCATTTTACTTGCAGGCCTGTTTCTTTTTCAACCATAGCTTTAAGAGTTTTGAAATGCCCAAAAACTTCACTTTTCTTTTTCATAAAATACACCCAAACTTTTCTGCTATAGTCATCAATAAAACTGACAAAATAATGACAGCCTCCAAGAGATGCAGCTTTAGTAGTCCACACATCAGAGTGGATTAATTCCAATGGCTTCTTACTCTCTTGAACATGTCTAGGAAATGGTTTCCTTGCCTGTTTTCCAAATTGACATTATGCCAGATATCAATATCTGCAACTACACCGGTCCCATGTGCAAACATTGCTGCACTCAATTCAGGCATGTCTGCATCCAATGTAAACATTCTGCCCTTCTTCTTTCCTTTTGCTATCAAGCGACCTTTATTTTTCATATCCTCAACAAAGCATCCATGAGGATTAAATCTGACCTGCAAGCCCTGCTCAACCATTTGACCAACAGAAACCAGATTCTTGGTGATATTCGGGACATGAAATACATCAGACAGGTATTTCTTTTTTCCATCCTGCATAGACAAGGGAATTTTTCCAATCTGCACAATAGGATGTGCAGTATCATCACCAGTCTCCACAAATCCTGGTTTTTCCATTTTCCTTGCATCCTCCATCCATTCTGCATGACCTGTCATGTGGTTTGATGCACCTGAGTCAACATACCATACATCATTGCTTTCTTCTGCACTTGTCATAGAATTGTTCATGTGCTGCACCATGAACAAATGCTCATTTCTGTCATCACCCTGTCTGCTAGAAGATGCATAATTCCCTTGTTGCAGTTTTCCATTCATGATGTCATTCTGCTTTTTATAGCAGTCTTTAGCCATATGACCCATTTTACCACAGTAGTAGCATTCAACATTACTGTTTGCATTTTGGCCTCTTTGCCATCCACCACGACCTCTTTGGCTCCCCCTGCCTCTAGAGTTACCACGTCCTCCTCCATAGGACTGGTTTTCTTGAGTTTGCTGCATATTCTGATTTCTGCCACGGCCTCCAAATCGGCCTCCTCTACCTCTGCCTCTACCTCTTCCAGCATTTGAGTAGAAGACAGCTTCTTTTGAAGTTCCTCCTGAAGAAGATGCACCACCATTTCTTTGCTCCTCAGAAATTAGAAGAGCAATCAACTCCTCAAAATCAGGAAATCTTTCACGAACTGAAATGGATGTCCGAAACTGTGCATAATCCTTTCCTAGACCATTCAAGGTCACAGAAACTAAATCATCATCTTCCACTGGCGACCCAATGGAAGCAAGTGCATCTGCAATCTTCTTCACCTTCATGTGGTAGTCGTTGATGCTCATATTTTCTCTTTGCACATTATGCAACTCTTGCTTGAGCTGCATTTTCCTGGCTTGAGTATTTGTGCTGTACATTTTTGACAAAGTATCCCATGCCTCCTTTGGCGTACTTGCATCCTGAATATGCACAATCATAGAGTCTGAAATGCTGATAGACAGCCAATACATAACTTTCCTGGCTCTCTCATGCCATGCTTTGAATGCCTGCATTTGCTGTTGATTGGGAACATCAGGAAGAACTGGTTCTTCTTCATTTCCTGCAACAAATTCCCAATATCCTTTTCCCATAAGGAAATTCGTCATTCTAAACTTCCATGCCTGGAAGTTGTTCTTGTCAAGCTTTTCAGTGACAATCTGTGAGAGAGAATCAGACGCCATTACAGAACACTGCGAAAAATTCTGTCACTGCAAAAACTCAGCTTCACCCTCACAAGGGCAAATCTGCAAAACTGGCGAAAGTGGTATTTGACCACACAGTCACTTCCTAGTGACGATTTTGCATCAACAGGCAATAGGGATGATTCTGTAACTCCCAATGTCTCTGCGCACAAGCATACGATGCGATTTCTACAGTAACTTTTCACTGACCTGTAGAACAGTGGTTGCACAGCATAAAACTGGGCCTTTTTCTGAGTGCGTGCAGAGAACTTCCGCCTCCAAAACAGGCCCCGAAATGGCCTCAAATCAAAAAAACAAGGTCGCCAAGAGCTAAAGCTCTTTCCCGCAGCATATACTGCCCTCTTGCTTCACCGCGAAGGGCGTCTCAACCTGAGACAATGCACTCTTGCAATTTCCGGCTGTGCTACCTGCAGAGATCTGCTCCCAAAACAGAAAATGAAAGAAACACTGCTCCTCTTACCAGAACACCGCGAGCTTGGCTTGCTTTCTTGAGCTCCTTACCACGAACAAGGCTCTGATACCATGTCAAGATTGTGGGAGAGAAGGAAGGAGTCTCACTTGAAGCTTTCTTGCTTGCACAATGGGGGAAGACACACAAGGGTGGAGGCTGAAAACAGTTTTTCTCTTCTTAGTTGTGTAAGCCAAAAGAACTCTAGTACAAAGAAATAGAAGAACCCTCTATATGGGTCTCAAACCAAACTCAACTAACTAAGGTGGCATACTAACTGAGCCACGAACTAGAATAGATAAGGATAGCTATCATGTAGCTATTATTCATGGGCGGTGTACCAACCGCATCTGCAACTGACACGTCGGTGACATAAATACACAACGGTCACCCTGGCGTATCACGAGTGGAGCTCGATATCTCAATAGCCTTCTCCTCTACTTTTCCTGCCTGGGCAAAATGAGCTTCTTCATTTACTTTTTAACTTGGGCTTCCTCGGTCTTTCTCTGCTTCCTTTTGGCTGCGTGATCCTTGTCCATGACATGTCTTATAACATTTTAACATTACCCCATCCTAGATGAGTGCAAGTTTCATGGAATTTTTAGGTTTAAATTGAGAAAGATTTGGTGAGTTGATAGGTGGTCATACACGTCGATGATGATGGGGCCTCCAAAGTTGGTGGCTTGCATTGTTTGGAGTTACCTGTAAAGAAACAAAGGTGCACTTCCTGGGGGTGTGTCTATCTTTCCGTGTGGTGCCTTGTGCTTGTGCTAGTGGAATTGGGAGTTGGGTCGAGAACTAGACAAAAGCTTGGGTGTTGTCCCATAGTTGAGGACCCAGTTCATGCATAAGGGTGGTGTGGTGAATGTGGCTTAGGGAGACAGGTCTAGTAACCATAGGCGAGGGTGACCCCCCTAGGTATGTCCTACCCTTGATTTGCTTAGGCATGATGTGGGAGATCAAAATGGGCTAGGGGGCTAGCTAACGGAAGCCACTGGATGTTCCTAACATGAGGACCCCTAGGTACAGTGACTATGACCTACATGCGGTGCATTTTCCTTGTGATTTCTTCAAGTGAGCTCTTACTCTTTTCTTTTATCTATCTTTTCTTTGCCTTTTTCTTCATTTCTTTTCTCTTTTTTTTTTTGAATATATATAAATACATAATTAGAAGAAGATCTAGTCCTCGTCATTAGAGACAGGAGAGGGAGAGCTTGGAGGATTAACATATTTGTTAAGGAATCTCCAGGTTTGCATGTAACCTTTGAGGTTCTTGGAGAGGAGTGATGGAAAGAAAGGGATGATTGCAATGAGTGAAGTGGCTATCATTCATATCTTCCAAGAGGGCTAAACAAAAAGAGGGGAGGATTGTAGCTCGCATCATTCATCTAGTTATTACATAGCCATCTATGCCATTGGGATAAAAAAAGAGTGGTGACAAGTGGTACTCCTGTGATGTAGGCTCCTGTTTTAATAGTACTCTGAGTAATATAAGGTAATTACATGTAGTTAGGAAGGTTGGGTTTGGTCATGAAGTGAATTAGTTGAGGAAGTGGGTTATGGAGTCATTAGATCTTATAGTGTAAAGGTGAGGGCTTCTTCAAGATTTGTGGCATTAACATTGTATATTTTGGGGAAGTCGTATCAGCCATGGTTGTTGGGGTCATAATCGAATCCTACCCTTCTTGGATATGGCATGAAAGTGGGGCTATTTCTTTTAAAGGGTAGGGTGTTGCAAAATGATATCCAAGCATCAACATTACCCTCCTAGATGCACCTCCTCCACTTCGGTTGGCATTCTAGCCCTTTACTGTTCTTGGAACTTCAAATTTGTTTTTCGAGTAGTGTGGAGCCTTTGTTCCCCATTGGGTAGGTTTTCTCTCTCTCTCAGAGGTCCACCTATCTCCTAGCCTCTTTTTGACTTTGATCACCTCTTCCACTACCTTGAGTAATAATACCCTGCTTAATGCGGTGGGGAATCAGAAATCGAAGTTGAAGGGCTCACATTTGTTCTCCCTTTGCTCCCAGAATATGAGTTCAACATTATAGTTTATTGGGAAGCAGTCCTCTCATCAAAATGGGTGTTGCTAGCATCATCAGTGGTTGCACATTTAGCCTTCTTCAAGAAGCGAGCTCGAGCATTTTCTTTCTCTTATTTTTGAGCGCGGCCTTCCTAGCAGTAGGGGTGTCTATCTGTGGTTGCTCCTCTAGTCGGGGAGAAAGAGGTTGTGGGTTAGCTCCTCCTCTTGCTCTTCCATTTCCAAGCTTGGTCTTGCCTCTTTCATTGGCCTCTGCATTTCCTATTTTCTGTGCTCCTATGGCTCTGTCTCCTTTTGTGCTTGCTACTTGTGCTTGGTTGTACAGTCCTAATCTCAAGGCTCTATGAGCAGTTTTTAGTTTTTCCCTTAATGATTCAACAGCCTCCGCCTCTTCAGATTGGGTGGTGTCTAGGAGAGTGTTGAGGAAGCACATTGTTGGGCTTCCAAAGTGATTTCTGTGGTCTCTCCAAGGGCCAGGTAGATCACTAGGTCTTTCACTCTTTTTTCACACTTTGTTATCCATTCATCGGGCTCGTGCAATGGGTGCGTGGGAGGGTATTAGTTCTTTATGTGGCTCCCATTGAAGAAGCCTATGCCCTCTCCCTCGAGGGTCTTGAGCTCTACATTTTTGGCTGATAGTGCAGAATTGGAAAGGTCCCAATCCCCTAAACTTCATCTTCTGTCTGTGGCCTTTTATTGGGTACAACAACATTAGGTTACCTTGTTCAAATTCTTGCTGCTTGTTGTGCTGGTCAAACCAACTCTTGTGATGTGCCTTTTTGTAAATCACCATATGGGTGGCTAGAAGTTGAGTCTCTCACAAGCGTTCTAGCTTGATCAAGCAATCGGTCCATGTCTCCTTTCCATCTCATATCTCTTGGCTGGCTATTCTCAAGCTTGGGACGACAAGAAACTCTATAGGTAGAATGGCTTCAGTCTCGTAGGTTAACTTGAAGGGAGTCTATCCTATCACTATTTTATAGGCTCTTTGATAGGCCCATAAGAGTGCCATCAGCTTGTTGTCCCAGTCATCGCATGAGGCAGAGACCACTTTGGTCAAGACATTCACTAAGATCTTATTAGTAGACTTAGCCTGACCATTTTCTTGAGGGTAGTAGGGTGAGGATTTTTGATGGATGATTAGAAAGGTTGATAGGAGAGTGATCACTTCATTATTGAAGTACATGTCTTGATCACTAACAAGTTCAATGGGGCAGCCAAATTGTGAGATCACCTGCTCCCAAAGGAACTTACCAATGATTCTAGCATCATTTTTCCTTGTGGCTTGTGCTTCTACCCACTTTGTAAGGTAGTCAGTAGTAGCAACAATGATGTACTTGACCTGTGAGTACTGTGCCATAGGACTAATTGGTCCAATGAAGTCAACTCCCCATTTCTCAAAAGATTGTCTTGCAATGATTGGGCCGAGCTCCATTTTGTCCTTGTGAATGGGTACCTTTGTCCATTGGCACTCATCACAGTGCTTTACAAATTATACTGTGTCTCAAAAAAGGATAGGCCACCATAGTTGAGACTGTAGCACCTTGCGGGCTATTGTGTCTTCGCTGAAGTGCCCTCCTGCAAATCTACCATGTGCTTCTACAAGTACACCATGCATCTCATATTTGCATGTACATCTACGTAGCAAGATGTCGTGCCCTTACCTATAGAGTTGTCCTACAATCAACTGATAGGGTTGTATTTTAAGGATGAGTCGCCTAAGTTGGTGGGCCTTGTTGATAGGTCTTTTTGATAGTCTGTAATCCAGCACTTGGACTACATCATCTACACAGTATGGCATCAAGTTAGCTCTAAAAAAGTCAGTTTTGCTAGATAGATTAAACAATTGCATATTAGGCAAGTTGTCCATGATGCCCTATCTAGCGACTTCTCTTGTGGGTATGCAAAACATAAGGTCAGCCATGTAGAATTTCTTCCCTTTGCATACAAAAATAGGGAAGTCAAACTCTAGAAGCAAAAGAAACCACCGAGCAATGCGTCGTGTAGCACATGGTTTGTTAACAAGATAAATGGTTTGTTAATGAGATAAATCAAGGCTTGATGGTCAACAAAGAAGACAAAGGGTGTAGCCAAAAGATAATGCCAAAATTTCTTCACAACAAACACCATGGCTAACCCTTTTCTCTCCATGGTGGAGTAGTTCATCTCGGTATTTGTGAGTTATATGTTAGCAAAGCTCACTCGATAGTCTAAATTGTGTTCACTCAACTAGCACAACACAGCCCCCATGATAGACTGTGAGGCGTCAATATGAACGTGGAAGGTTATGGTCGTGTTTGGGGCTCATAAAATTGGTGATGTGGTTAGAGCCTTCTTCAATACTTTGTATGCGTGCTGGTATTCCTCGGTCCATTCAAATATCACCAACAATTTGTATAGAGGCCTAGTGATTAATGCATAGTTTAACATAGATCATTGGTAGTACCTTGTATGCAATGCACTCCTTGTAGTCGATTAGTGGTGGAAGATCAATGACATCCCTAAATTTAGAGAAGTCGGTGTGGCAATGCCATTCTTTGACACCACATGCCCTAGGATGCATCCGTGCTTCACCTAGAACTGACATTTCAAGGGGTTTAGCGAAGACGATATAATCTACATCTATAAAAGGTGCATCTTCCAAGTGGAGTGGACACATATATCATCGACAAATACCTCTAACCCTTGCTGGAGCATGTCTTTGAAAATGGCACACATGAGCCTTTGAAATGTGACCAGTGCATTTGTCGACCTGAAGGGCATGACTACCTAGGCAAAGGCATCCCACTCCATAGCAAAGGCACTCTTGTGCCTATCATCCGGATGTACTTGCACTTGGTTGTATCTAGAGAGGCCTCTTTACCAGCCACCCTCTTGAGAATATGCTCAGTGCATGGTAGTGGATAATTGTCTTTCTTTGTGGCAGCATTGAGTTTCTTGTAGTTGATGCACACTTTGATTTTTCCATTCTTCTTCATTACAATTACTATGGGTGACACCCAATCCACCTGCTCAATCTCATAAATGAATCTTGCTCTCAATAGCTTATTGATTTCCTCCTTGATAGCATGAGTGTGTTTGGGATTCATTGGATACAGTCCCTGCTTGACTAGCATTGCATTGGATGTCATTGGGATGTTATGAGTCACTACACTTGGATCTACCCCTCTTAGCTCATTGACGGACCAGGCGAATATGTCTATATATTCTCACAAGAGAGCAATGAGAGTTGCCTCCTCTTCTACAGTGAAGTCATCGGCCATAAAAATAGGTCGGGGTGTCTTTCCTTCCTCAGCTACGTTGATCTCCTTGACTTTGGTGGGTCCTTATATAGGCTCACTCACTTGCCCTCATATTTTGGCCCCTAGCAAGATCACTACCTCTCGCAATTCTTAAATCTCACGAATCGTTTTGGTAAGTCTTGCAGCTTCATTTGCTTCTCAGATTGCAGATCCCTAGGTTGTTTCCTCTTTTTCTCCTTCAACCTTCAGTGCCTTAGGTGAACTGATAGGTCTCCTTTGTTGGTATGCTTGGTCTTAGGTGGTTGGTTATCTCAGGGTCACTGTTTGAGCTTATCTTTGACTCGGAGTTGAACTCTCTACCTTCGCTTGAAGACAAAGTCTCTCTAGGGGGTCATAGCTCAAATGGTGATTCCATTCTCAGTATTTATGTGGCACTTGGTCCATAAAGACTCGCTCATTTGTAATCAATAGCTCCTATGTGCTCCAACTAGGTGCGATCACAACCCATTTGTGTGACTCCTTTCGCGTGACTCCAACTAGGTGTGATCGCAACCCATTTGCATGACTCCTTTTACGATTGTGAAGATGCTATTTTTCTGTGGTTTGGAGTTTTCCCGTATTTCTTCAATCTCATGTCCCTCTGTGTCGTACTCTATCATGTCGATCTCTTCTCCACTCTTGTCATTGGAGGAACAATAGTCTTCATACTCACTGTCGGACTTACTTGTTCTCATCATCTGACTGCTTGTCATTTCCCTTGTGTGGTTCCTTAAAATTGGTGGTTAAGGCCTAATTATACATCAAGTTTAAGTCATGCACCTTGGTCCATTGCCACTTGGGTTCATCCACCAAGAGATCCTTGAGATTTGCGACTAGGTTACCGGCTAATTTGTTTGTCAGGTGCTCTAAGATCTTGTGGAGGTCTCATTTGTTATTAGGGATGTAAAATGTGATGGAGGTGGGTCACCCATGCGAGCTCCTAGCCATCATGCAGATTGGCACTAAGGGTGTGTCTTTGAGCTTACTGTCTCTACCTTAGCAGCTTGCTCGTATTCCTCATTGTTTGAGAATGGAAAATCAATTGAGGCTAACACATGTATCCAATCTCACTCATCCTTCGGGCAAGGGATATGCTTATTTACTGGCCTGTAATATTTGCTAACATGAGCATCACCCTTGAGCATAGTTGAGATGGTGTCTAGGTTGACTGGTGTAGTCATCGAAGTATCCATCTCCACTCTTACTACTTTTGTTCCTTCAGTCTTCTATGACTTGTGTATTGCACATATCCAGGGTCAACCTAATAGAATATCATAGTCCACTCCTTTCATGACTATAAAGTCCATGGAGAACCAAACTCTTGTGATCTTCAATGGCCAATTTCTCAGCACTCTAGATGGCTTCACTTTCGTTCTGCTAGGAGACAACGTGACATTGAACTTGGAATCCTCAACAAGAGGGCTACCCCAAGCTTGGGAGTATTGCTTGACTAAGTACATTGACTCTTGCCCCTGTGTCTACAATCCCTTTCCTCATGGTGTCACTTAGAGCTAGGATCAGTAAGACCATGTGCATTTTGCTGCCTTCCCAGAAAGTATTAATATGCAATGATTTGGGCACTGAGTGCAGCGTCAGGCTCAGTATTTGCGTTAATACATCGTGGTCTTGTAAGTCGATGGCAACTTGCTCCTCTGATCCTTCCATCCATTGCTTTAGCTCCTGCCATAGCATTGGCTACTGCCTAGGTAGGTCTCCTAAGCTTAGGGTTATAGGGGTGGCTACCAACATTGTGAGAAGACTACTCACCGCTTGCTTGTCCCCTAATTCTCCACTTCTTGGCCCATAGTCTTGAGATTGGTTTGCTGGTATGTGGCATTCAGGCTCTGTCTAGGCGGCACAATTTGAGCCATAGATGCACCTCTCAATCATGTGGGAGAGATTGGTGTGCTCACACTAGAGAGATCATCAATCTTGTCCTCCAAGATGGGCTCAGTATCTTTTAGGTGTTCCTGGGATTCTCTTACCCACTCCTTGACCTTTTCTATGGTTTCGAGTTGGTGCTTTGGGTTGGGGTTCTCCCCTACCTTAGCACTCCATTTTTTATTCATCTTTGGGGTGGATGTTTTGGCCTTAGCACTATAACTTTCTTTCCAACAAGTAGTGTCGTTGCACTCTTGGTTTTCAACTTGACCTTTGCCTTGCTTGTCTTCTTTCTTTGCCTATGACTTTTCTTTCCGATTGAGGCTATATCTAGGTTGCTAGGCCTTGACAATGATATGCTGGCCTACCTCATCTGTGCGTGGGTCATGACATGCAACAGGATGGGCGTGGCCTCCCTATTGCGTGTCTCGACACTGAATAGCCCAGTGGAACTGATGGGACAACTGTCAAACTAGAGGATGGATTTTGCCTAGGGAAATTGACAAAGAGGTGCATGATTCCACACTCAATGCATTTTAGATTAGCCTTATCTCAATTAGTTTTCTCCCTCTCGGTGTGGTGCAAAGAGATGTGCCTTGGGTGACCATAAGTCCAACAAGAAATATCGATTCTTGGGTCTGCCCTCCTAAGCCTCTACCTCTCCCCCTTCCTAATGCCATCACCGACACTGGCCAACAGTCCATGAGAACTGGATTGCTCTCTTTATCGTATGAGATGTAAGGGTTCACATAGGACTCCTCATCACATTAGGCTCCTCCATGTAATGGACTGGAGTGTCACTCGGTGGATGGGTTAAGTAGCATCCAGGTGGCCTAGGTATGCATGTGGGATTGATCTCTATCCTAGGGATGGCTGGCTTTGTATCATTAGGTGTTGGGAGGGCCAATGGGGCTCCTCTCCCAAAGGAATTAGGAGGTCTATTCCCTATGTTAGGCTAGTTGTAAGGTTGTGAATATGGGAGTCCGCGATAGTCTGCATAGTGCATAGTGCCGTGGTCAAATCTACCGCACTTGGTGGAAGGTCGGGACCTTGGGTCTTGACACTCAACTAGAAGGTGGTTTCCACCACAATACACACATTGGACATGGGACCGCATAGGCCTTCTCATCATCTCTTACGTCTTAGCCAACTCTAACTTCACTTTTGCCAACTCCTAGCTCTGATCGACATTCTTTCCTTTGTCTTGGGTGCCTTGGTTGGATCCATCACTAGCGATCAGAGTTCTTCCTGAGGTTCCAAGAGCAGTAGTGTCTCGGGTTGTGGGTCTTGAGCTCCTCTCATTGAGTAGATCATCCACTCGTATGGCTTCTTTGAAGACCCTAGCTAGCACGTCCCTTGTAGGGTTGAGTTGCTCCCAAGGCCTTGTAAAGCTCTTCACTTCTCTCTACGCGATTGGGATTCTCTTGAAAAGACTCCACACACATGGGTGATGTAGTCTCGAATATCCTCCTTGTCCTTTTGCTTAGCATTTTTCAATCTAACTATGAGGTTTTCACAGTATCCCGCCTCAGAGAACCTCTTGATGAAGAGACTCTTGAGGGTGTTAAAGTCATTGCATTCAACATTGTCTAAACTAGTGTACCACATCCGTCCTTTATTGCCTAAGCATAGGTTGAAAGCTTGCGAGCAGCATTGACAAGATCTATGAGGTCCTTAGCCTCGCAGACTTGCTCAAAATTCTCTAAAAAACTATATGGGTTGTTACTCAATCGGTACTTGTCTAGTTGTTTTGCAACTACAAAGATTCTCGATTGGCTCTTGGAGCCTTGGTTAGCTCCTAATCTTGCCATCAGTGATGTTGCTAGTGCTATAGTGCTTTGCTTTGCCAATGTGTTGTCTATTAGTTGCTTTGTGAGAATTTCACTCACTGTTAAGTCTGCCTCTAGTGCTCTCTCCCTTTTCGCATTCGGTCCTCTTCAGTTTTTATTTGCTAGGGCTAGTACGCACTTGTGGACTTATTGCATTTCTATGTCCTGCAGCAATCTCCTAGCCTGCTATTGCTGGTTGTATGCTGCTATGCGTTACAAGACTTTCTATGCCAGTTTTCTTTCCTCTTCAAGGTTTGCTATGATGTCTTTTGATGGCCTACCATGGTGGTCTACCTTGGTTTGTGCATCATATGCATTCACCATTTGCTGGATTTTGACTGGGAAATGTCCTAGGTCGACTCTTCATGTTTCTGGCTTACATTGGACTTTGCCATGTCTCCAGTTTCTTGCCCCACCAGGTTGTCGATGAGCTTGATCAGGTTGGGTAGCATTGTGCTCCAATGGTGTTGCTCCCTCGATGCGTTTGGCCTTTCATGTTGTGTCTGTCACACTGGCCCTACCGATCGGGGTTGTTTGATCCCTTGTCTAGGTTAGAGTATCACATCCTATTGAGGGTTTGCTATGTTAATTAGGTTTGAGTTTGTTCCTTTTTATTGACATCCAACCCTCAATTTTAGTTCACTCAATGCGTGTGTGTTGCTCTTTTCCGTGCACTATATGCAATCAAGCTTTGAGTTTTTCCAAGTACACTTCAAGTGTTGAAAACAATGTGGGTGCAAACACGTGATAATAAGTGTAGCTTCTGCACTTTGGTCTAAGTTCTTGACAAAATAGGGCTTTACACTTAGTCACACTGGCTGCTCTCTTTGGTCTCTAGGGTCTACACTATGTTGTTCAGCTTGTTGATCATGGCCATTGATCATGGTCAAATGGGGGTTTGGGGGTTAGTCTTATGACTCTAATAGGGACTAAAAGTTGACGTGTCTGTCAGCGGTCGTGTCTACTTTTCCTGCTGCAATTTATAGGGTCAATTTTGTTTGTAAGGCTTTCGGAGGCTTCCTTGGATGCAGGAGGTGCTCTACCTTGCTTGGGATGTGCTAGATTTGTTAGTATCTCCTGTCAGAATCCTAGTCTGATTTGACAGTGTTTGATTCTCAGAGTTGGATGTTTGATTTTAGTTGTCCAATTTCGAAGTATTCGATTCTGGCATGCCCGAGTGCCAAGCATTTGATTTTAACTAGGTTTGATTTTTGTCTATTCGAGTGGTCAATGGATGACTGTTCGAGTCAGATTCTAATAAGTCCAATTGTCCTAATCGGATGAGTTGAAAGTCTCATTGGAGAGTTAAGGAATAGTTCAATTTTCAAGATCGGACTATTGGACAAGTCAAGTTAGTTTGAATGCTTGAATTCCAGGAATCGGATGTCCGAGTGTTCGATTTTGGGAATCAGAACCCCATGGACCAGATTTGATTCCACTAGCACGCAAATAGCGACAACAAAAATTTGAATCGTAGCCACGATTTTGGCCACACCCATAAGAAAGGAGCTCTAGAATGCAAGAGTGCATACACATGGAGGGTTCTATGTGGGTGATATGCATAGAAAAATCCTGTGGTGGCAGAGCCGATCAATTCGCCCTAAGCTCCAAGTCTCCCTCAAGTTCTCTCTCTCTCTCTCTCTCTACTACAAAAATTGAAAATGAGCCTTCCACCCCCTTCCTTGGTGCTTAAACCCTTGTCCTATTGCCCAAGTGCGATCTTGTTAGTGCTCAAGCCTTGTCAATGGAGTGAAAGCCCATTTTTCCCTATTTTACAATAGAAACCCTAAAGCTCTTTTCTTTGATTTCTTGCTCCTATCATACTCTAAATGCAACAAAAATCAAAACACAAATACTAAAATGATTCCTCCTACTTGTCTACTTATCAAAAACCCAAAATACTTACTTGTTTTGAAGAATAAAAAGCCCAAATCTCCTACCTATCTCAAGCACTAGTTCGGGAATGTAACCCTACTTTGACACTCGATTTGAGATGCACAAGTGCTCAAGCTTGAATCCATTTGTCCAGCAACAATGGAACCAAAATGTAGTGGGAGCTTCGCCAAGACCCATGGTCCACTTATTGCTTCAAGTGTTTCAAGTGAGCACAAATGGCTCTCTCAAACCTAGCCGATGTGCTTTGATCTTACGGGGGTGTATTGAGGTTATCTTTATGCCTAAATGAGTAGCCTCCTCCGTCACAAGAAAGTTGGTAGCTCAGGATTCGAGATGCAAGCTCAAGAAACCTCAAGTCTCCTCCTTCGAGCTCCATCTTCCATAGTCGTGTACAAGAGAAGAGAAGAGAAGAGAAGAAGAAGAAGAAGAAGAAGAAGAAGAAGAAGAAGAAGAAGGAGGAGGAGGAGGAGGAGGAGGAGGAGGAGGAGGAGGAGAAGAAGAAGAAGAAGAAGAAGAAGAGAGAAGATGATGGAGAGATTCTTCTCCATAATCCCTCACCCTCACACACTCACTCCCTCACTCACTCACACTCCCTCTCTCAAGCACACACAAGCAAGCAAGAAGGAGAGAATAAGAATAGATTACTTTTTCCACGCACCAAAGAACGAGCTTTTCATTCACTTTTTGAGTTTATATACAAAACCCTAAATCCCTTGGGCACCCATCTCATTTTTTACATGACCAAGCATCTTGTCAAGGTCTTCTTTCTCCATTCCCTTCTAGTTGCCTTATCCCTTCATCCATGTCCATTTAGACCTTACAACTTGCACAGGAGGAAGCTTGGTGCTCTTATAAAATGAATTACATTACATCCCACACTTTCCTTATGAGAGCCCTCAAAGGTTCTCCCTGATCCTTGAGAGAACATCCTTCATCTTTGAGAGGGCCTCCTTCATCCTTGACATGACATCCTTCATCCTTGAGGGAGCCTTGCTAGAATATTCAGTG
Source organism: Lygodium microphyllum (assembly GCF_053477565.2). NCBI lineage: Eukaryota > Viridiplantae > Streptophyta > Polypodiopsida > Schizaeales > Lygodiaceae > Lygodium > Lygodium microphyllum. The sequence goes on along the minus strand of NC_141138.1, from coordinate 73,910,124 downwards.
CTTTTCCATGTTCTTTCTGAGCACCTTGTTGGAATATTTGGTGCTCTCCTTTGTCCTTGAGAGCACCTTGCTAGAATATTCAGTGGTCTTCTACGTTTTTTCCGAGCTTGCCTTCTCCTCCACTTTTCTTGCATGGGTAGAATGAGCTTCTTCATTCACTTTTTGACTTATGCTTCCTCGGACTTTCTCTACTTCCTTTTGGTTGCACGATCCTTGTCCGTGACATGTCTTGTAACATTGTAACAAGAGAAAATGAAAATAAAATTAAAAGAGAAAACATGCAATATACCTCGCTTTTGATGAGTGCCACAATCACTACACCTAGGGGTTCTCAAGTTAGGTGCATTTGGTGGTCTCATTTAGTCGGCTTTATTCCTCTAAACCCCTAGCCCCTTTGGTTACCCCACTTCACACACTTAGGGTGCATCAAGGAAGGACACACCTAGGGAGGTCACTCACCTATGGTTATACCAGTTTCCATAAGCTACACCCATTGCACCTTCCTTATGCATGAACTGGGTCCTCAAGTGTGGGGCAACACACTAGGCTAACTTCTAGTTCCATTGGCATGGACACAATGCACTGCACGGTAAGGTAGACATACCCCCTAGGTAGTGAACTTTCTTTTCCTTCTCAGGTGAATTTGAAACCTCACAACCAACCACTGACTTTGGAGGTCCTGTCAACCCATCAATCCACTCTTGGCCTCCACAACCTCCACCATTTTGAAATACCTCTTCTCCATGTCCAATCCTTGCAAGGCCCCCATCATTGATCCACATGGCAACCCTTTGACTACTAGAGTCCTCATCAACATAGCTATTCATAAGTTCCATGGGTTTGGCACTCGACTAGGAGGGGGTAATGTTAACCGAACATAAGATAGAGAGAAAAAAAAAAGCAAAAGAAAATTTTGGGAAATACGAAAGGAATAAGAGGAGAAAATGCCAAAAGTTCAAGGGAAACCTTAAAAGTTCAAGGCAAATGAAAAAGGGAAAAAACACATTTTAAAATGCAAAAGCGCCCCTAAATTTTTGTAAAAGAGCTCCAAGATCCCTCCTATGCAATTTGTAATATGTAGATGGGACTAGATGAAGGGACAATGTAAATAGAAGGGAAATAGGACCTTTGCAAGATGGCCGGTCATGTAAAAAGGGGATGGGTGCCCCTAAATTTTTGTAAAAGAGTGCGAGACTTCCTCTTATGCAATTTGTAATATGTAGACAAGTCTAGGGGTAGGGACAGTGTAAATAGAAGGGAATAGGAAAATAGGACCTAGGCAAGATGGCCGGTCATGTAAAAAGGGGATGGGTGCCCAAAAGGGATTAGGGCATGTATAAAAGCCAAAAATTAAATAGAGAAACTCATTCTGAGTGTGTGGCAAAAAGTGGCTCTTCTCTTCTTTTTGTTCTTGCTTGTGCTTGAGAGAGTGAGTAAGGGAGTGTGAGCAAGTGAGGGAGTGAGGGTGAGGGATTGTGGTAGAGAAGTTCTCCATATTCTCCCCTCTTTTTCTTTTTCTTCTCATCTCTTGTCTCATGCAGCTATGGAGCATGGAGCTTGAAGGTGGAGGATTGAGGTTGTTTGAGCTCACATCTTAGGTTGTGGAGCTATTGAAGGTTCAAGAGAGAAGGGTACTTGATCAGGTATGTAGGTAAGCTCACTACACTCGTAGGATAGAGGGTGCACACAGCTACGTGAGAGGTAGCCATTGGAATTCGACTTGAAACTCTTGAGTAATAAGTGGTTTGTGGGTCTTGGTGGTCAAGTGAAAGCTCCGAGAGCATTATTTGAAGTTTGTAGGTTAGGATGTTGGTCGACAATTGTGGCATCTATGAGATTTTGTGGAAAAATCCATTAGGGTTAAAACACTTGCCTTGTAATAAAATGATTAAGTTGCTAATTAGCTAAGGTTTTAAAAGAATGAGCCCTCCAAATTTGGCTATTTAGATGTGATTAATAAGAGAATATATGATTTATTTAAGAGGTCAGCCATTAAATGCATACATTACTTTACTATGCTAGGGGGTCACATTTTTAGTCATTTTTCTTTTGGAAAGTTGCAAAAACTTGTATTTCCTGAATCTTGTGTCATCATATGAGTTAAAAAATGTTAGTGTACATGTGTAGGAGTACGAAATGATAATTTAGACTTAAGTGGACTATTGGGAGTAAATATACAAAATGATACAATGGATACTCTACTAAAGTACTATGATATAAAAATAATTCTACTCTTCAGCTTTCTTTTGCTTTTTAGATTATCCTTTACGGGCCTTGTTTGGGTCAATGATCTCTTCCACCGTGTCCTCAAAGATGAGAGCTTTCTTTGTGTTGGTTTGTTTTCTCGATTTTTATGAAAATTAGAACTTCAAGGGGACTCTTTCCTCATCGGACTTGAGAGAAGATGGCTTGAACTTTAGTGGGGAGAGATTAGACATTCCTCTCCCTTTTGATTTGGTTGTGCTCTTCTTTTTATGCTAGACTAGTCTTACTATTGCTTTTAGTACTTGCTTTTGGAGGGGATATTAGCTCCAGTTGGTCCTCTGACTATGTGATGAAAACGGGAAGTTTGGGTCCACTGGGATAATTGCCCATCCAAGATTAACTCTATACATCTCTCCCTAATTGAATATATGTATTAAAACATTTTAAAAAGGAAAGAAAAGGGAGGTTTTACATTCACATCCTAATTTAGTATATTTGCATATATAATCTTGTAAACATTTGTAACAACTCTCTAAGCAATTAGTACTATTACTCTAATGTGGCACCTCTTGTATCAAATACTTGAATAGACTTGTAGGATTAGTAATATCTTCATAAGTCCTCTTTAGAAAGCTAGTAATATGTCTACTAGCACTGTAAGATAAATTAAACCAATAAGTTTAAAAAGATAGGGGGGAGAGAGGGAGCTTGAGCTCTTGCAAGGCATACAACACACAAAGAATGCACATAAGATAGGAAGCTAAAAACCCTTGTCTTTTCTTCTTCTTCTTCTTCTTCTCCATTATATCAACCTACCAAGAATAAAGAGAGAGTACACTAGACATAATATACAAGTGGTTCATAATGTGAATATGTTATTTAGAAAGATGATTACATATAAGTCTCATAGCTTAAGTAGGTGGAGTAATTGATGTCTAGTTGTAAAGTATCACTATAAGCATATGCCAATGCATGTACCAACCATGCCATTAATATGAATGAGAAAACAATCATCTAGGTATGCAAGTGTTAGCTTGTATTGAGCTTGATATCTCAACATTGCCTCTCAAGCTCAACTCCATGACCTATACTCCAAGTAAGATTTTAAATCTTTGATGGTTTTTCGTGCCTAGGACTTTGGTGAAAATATCTACACACCCTATTTCTCTATGCTCACATATATGATATAAATGTACCTGCTAAGTCTCACTCTTTGATGAAATGGTAATGAATCTCAATGTGTTTTGTGTGTGCTTGAAATATTGGGTTCCTTGCTAACTATATGCTACTAATGTTATCACAATAAATAACAAATCTTCTACCTATCTATATCCCAAAATAATCAAGTATCTTTTGCATCCAAGCTACCTCACATATTGACATAGCAGCACCCTTACACTCTGCCTCTATACTTGACAATATAATAGTGGGCTATTTCTTATAGTTCCATGTCACAACCCCACTCTCAAAGAAAAATATGTAGCCACTAATGAACTTACTATTAGACACATTATCTTCCCAATCTCCATTAATATAACCAAATAAGTGTATCATCAAATCAACCTCATAAATGATATCACAATCTAGTGTGGCCTTAAGATATTTCAAGGTATGTATCACACTATCCAAATGAGGCTTGCAAGACACCTGCATAAAATGGCTCTCCAAGCCAATCATGTAGTTATAATCTAGCCCAATGATAGTGGTGTGGTGAAGATCAAACTTCCCACCAACTTCTTGTATGCCATGGGATCCTCCAATAGCTCACCCACATTAGCAATTAACTTCACATTTTAATCCAATGGTACTAAGATTGACATATAATTAGCCATACCATACTTCATCAACATATCCAAGATGTACTGCCTTTGTGAGAGCCATATCCCATTATATATCTTAATCACCCCTATGCCAGAAAGTACTTCAGCTCTCCCAAGTCTTTCATGTAAAATTTCTACTTGAGAAAACTCTTCACATGCTCCACCTCTTGCACATTGTCAACCCCAACAACCAAGTCATCCACATATAAGGTAATCACAACAATCCTCTTATCACTCTATTGGCTATAAAGTGAGTGATATGCATTTCTAACATGAAAACCAATAGAGACAAGACACTGTGCTGTCTTGTCATGCCTTTCATGCCTAATTTAGCCCATACAAAGGATTTACATAGTGTACACATGTAATTAAAGTGAACCATGCTCTTGTAGCCCTAAGGTCTCTCCAAAACACTTCTTCTTAAAACTCACCATGCAAGAATGCATTCTTTATATCCATGAGATACAAGGCCTAACCTTTTTCTATAGCCACTGCTATGACAACTCAATAGTTGCCACCTTTGCCAATAGAGCAAATGTCTCACCATAATGAATCCTATATGTTTGTGCATAATCTTTGGTAACCAGACTTGCTGCATATCTAATCACACTTCCATCTATATTATATTTTACTTTGTAAATCCACTTGCATCTTATAGCATCAATTCAATTCTTCATCCATCATAGGTTTCTTCCAAATGCACATGAATAATATATTCCTTAAAACCAGTGGTGGGCTTAATTGATTTTATGATATTCACCATATAAGCATAATGGCAAGAAATATGACCATCATATGTCATCCTATTTATAGGATATCTTACTCTTGTTGACTTGCACACTTGTAGAATGCTCTACAATCCCTTTATATTAGCCCTGATTTTCCTTACACCAAGTGTACAAACATCTGGAGTACCAAAATGTGAATAGCTTTGTCACACCAAGTGGCTCAACCACTTTTTCTTTTACCTTTTATGGTAATTTTTTGCATTTGTAGAAGTGCTATTTGTATGCGACCTACTACTCTATGATCTCTCAATATACCTACTAGAAGAGGACTCTTCTAGCCCACTCAATGTCTATGACTCTGGACTTACATTTTCTACAAACACATTTTCTTTTACATAATTTACAATAATTTATTTTTCAACAATATACCAACTACTCATATAATTAATGACCACATTTCTACTTACCCGTATCTTGCATGTAATTGGATTGTAAAATTAAGAAAATGTCAACAAATACGTACTTTTTAGCTTTTGGATCCAACTTGTTTCTTAGCTCATTATTCACATGTATAGATACAATGCATCTAGATACTTTAACATGTGACAAATCTAGTTTCTTGCCAATAAACTTCTCCTTCGGTGTCACATCATGCACGAAATAGTAGGATTTGTGTTCATAATATACACTTCAACCCAATAATAATGAGGTACGCTTTTTTCAAACACATCAAGGCTCATGCAATTTTTACAAAGTGCCTATTCTTCCTTTCATCAACGCCATTTTAATGGGGAGTACAATTGCATGTGAACTATCTCAATTCCATGTTGTTTTAGAAAGTTATTGAATTCATGGAGAGGTACTCTCCCCCTCCCCCTCCATCTCACATCAATCACTTAATTTACATACTTCATTTCTCAACCATAGTTTTAAAATCTTGAAAGTGAGATAACACATTACTTTTTCTCCATGAAATACATCCATATATTCCTTGTGTGATCAATAATAAATATTAATACTTAAATCTAGCATTTGATGTAATGTAGGATTTTTTTTTTGGTAAATAACTGGCACTAGTTAGTCTTGGAGGAGGACTATAAATAGCTAAGGGAGTGCTATTGTAGGTACGCTTTTGATCATTATCAACAATCAAACTTTCATTTTCTTGTTCATTTTTCCTTGCTTAGTACACTTAGGCTATGGCTTCCTGCAATTTCCAATAGCTACTTTACTTCTTGTTCAATTTTCTAGTTAGATTTTGGTTAAGTTAGGCTAAGTCAGTATCCTCTCTTTACATAGGTATCAGAGCAATAGTTAGATCCAAGTAGTAGGTTGTTTTCAAGCTTTAGATATGGTGTCAGTACATAGGTAATTGGAGATACAATCTTAGTTGCTATGTCTAGTCTGGCTAGGGAAAACTGCGGTTAACCATGGTTACATTTGGAGCTAGTGAAAGCATTTCTTGGGAAGAATGGTAGTGCCTTCATTGATTTGGTAGGTCATCATCAAAGCTAGAGTCATTTTGAAGACCTTTTGGACAAAAGGGCTACAAGAGGATAGAGATAACTAGAGGCACTTCTACTTTTTGAAACAAGATTTTATTTCCTTTTTTCAAGCTTTTCTTAAAATCTTTCATGGAGTCTTATTTAGAAATCTCTTCTTCTCTCTTGAATCTTCATCTATCATCAAAAAAGGATTGAAGAAGGCAAATGCTGACCTCTCAAGCTTGAGGTAGAGCAACATTTTGAAGTGGAGCATTCATCTTTTGAGGCATGAGGTGCCTATGAAAATTCAGGCCTGTAGACTCCATTATCAGCAAGCATCTACTTCATTACTCATCTCTACTCACTAGAATCATCAAATGGCATACTACTTAACATGACTAAGCCTCTACGGCTTTTATTTTATGCATTTTTTATTCTTATAAACCCTAATGGTGGAAAACACATCCCAAACGAAGTAGGGATAACTATGCAAATGAATAAATATTAGCCATCTTTTTAGGCTTGAGGACATCAAGGAATCTAGTGTAAAATGTGTAGGCTGACAAGTTGTGGAGGAACAAAAGTTTATTACCCTTATGACATGATTAATGATTGGGGAGATAAGTTTTGATAGCTTGAGATTTGGAAAGATGGGACAGTGGGATAGTAGAGAAAATCTTCTTCTACAAGCTTTGATATTCCTAGAGCTCACTTATGGAGGAAATAATCTTCTTCATCCATCAACATTGCTTCTGGATCATAGACTAATTATTAGTTCTTAAGCACATGCTCACAAAACAAAAGATGCAAGAAGAATGGGTAGTGCCTTTGGAGACTATTGAAGATGTGCAAGGGCTATTTGCTAGCTAATATGCAAGGAAATTAAGGAGCAACCATGGTCGGAACTAGAGGGCCTGCATCTTGAGACTACAAAAAGTAATGATAAATTGGTAGCTATGAACAAAAAAGGGTTTCTTACAATCAATAGTTAGCTTATTGTCAATGGGAAAAAGTTAGATTCATCTCCTAGTGGTTATGTCTAGCTTAATGGTTATGTATGGTCTTGGTGGTTATGTTTGATCCTAGGGGTTATGTCTATCAAAAAGCCTATATAGGTTTTTTTTTGTGCATTGAAGAGACTTGAGAAGCTTACAAAATTTGCAAAAAGCATACCATGACTCATATATGCATCTATGAATGCAAAAGGTGAAGTGTGCTCCACCAATATGGGCCAATTGATGTGAATGCTGTATACCTAAGAAAATTCATCATAGACAATACTTTAGTGTGCAATTTAGAGTAGCCCCAACTTGCTTCATTTGTCATGAGGACCTGACAACAATATAGTGCCAAGGCTACATATTGTAGAGGCTCACAAAAAGAGAGCGACAATTGGAGAAAGAATGTGTTCAAAGAAGTAGCGGGAAAAGGAGAAAGAATTAGATGCAATGCTGAATGTTAAAAAGGATGGCTCTCATTAGTCTCAGAAAGGTTGTAGTTTATAGTTTGCAAATTTTACCATTTCAAGCTAGGCATTCATGAAGATAGCTAGGAGAAATCGGATTTGCAGTAAGGTACAATAGGCATTGATATGGATAGTTCAATTGTATGCATATGCAAAATTTGTGGTAGCAGCAACTTTGACTATGCTTGGTGATTTTTGGTGTCGGACAATAGTGAGTCACACTTTTACTCTTCAGATATTATTTCCAACCAATTGAGTCTTCAACAATTGATTTTGGCAGTAAACAGTAGCTCATAAAAATGTGTAGACAATAGATGAAGCAAAGTCTTCTATAGCTATGAGCCTTACAGACTATTCTCTACCATGGCTTGGATGGGTTGATCTTTTGGAATTGCTTCAAGTCCATTAGGGACACAATTTGTAGCCTTAGCATATACATCAATAGAACTAGCGCATAATGTGAGCTTTACATGATTGAAGAATAACTATTGTGATAAAATATAAGCTCAATAAGCTCAACATCTTTTGATGGTGCCTTGAGCTGTATACATCCTCATGAAAGACTCAACATTTCCCATCAGAACTAATGACTAAAATTGTAGTGAACGGGGTTGCACTTGTGGATATTGTTGCTACATTGGTTGTGACATCTTCTTATCAATGTGATCATGCTGAGGAAGCACTTAAACACTGTAGACATATGAAATATTTGGGTATTTTCTAGATGCTATCATCTTTGTTTGCATCCTAAAACCTTGTGGTATTTTGAGAGCCATTGACACTGTTGATTTAGTTTGCTACAAGGCCCCATTGGGAAGCAAAAGTTGGAGCGTTTTCTAGTAGCGATCAAGCTGTTGTGAACAATACATGTATATATATATATATATATATATGTATATATATATATATATATATATATATATATATGTATATATATGTGTGTGTGTGTGTGTGTGTGTGTGTGTGTGTGTGTGTGTGTGTGTGTGTGTGTGTGTGTGTGTGTGTGTCAAAGAAGAGGAATCTCCTATCAATCCTTCTCAACAGGATGTCTTTACAAACCTAACAGACAATGACTTAGAAGGTATCTTAGACAATGCATTACCACGAGATAAATGCTAATTAGGTCTTGTTTTCAAACCAATTAGTTTGAGGTTGACAAGTTACAATCTACAAATTTAGATGTAGTAATATCATTCAAGTTGAGATCTTGGTTTGCATGTGCATTTTCTCTTGAAAGATACGGGTTATTCATCAATAATTGCGAAATCCTTTTTTCTAATGTCCCTAGGTAGCAAGTGTTATCTTGAGCTTCAATCCTAGGAACAAAATCTTTGTTTCCTCCTATTGTATATCCAATGGTATTGTTACATGAGAAATAGCTAAAGGCACCTTAGTATCAAAATCATGCCACATTTCATGATCCTACCCATAGTTATCAATAGGATTTTCAGACATATTGTTTATGCCTTCAAAATTTGGAAGATCATGTCAAGGAAAGAGCTGAGAGGTGAGAGAAAGAAGAGAAGATGAGAGAAAAAATAGGAGAGAGAATGAGTGATGAGAAGAGAGAAAGACTAAAAAGATAAGAAATAAGAAAGAGAAGCCATGCAAGCTGTGAACAAATAGGTGAGGTGAGAGACAACAATTGTATTATTTCTAAAATATATAAACATTTACATGTATCACACCTTTTATACCTATGTCAATGTGATAAGGCATTATTGAAAATTTCACACCAAAATATATATTCCTAGATTCTTACAATATGATCCCTACCCAAAGGTTTTTGCCCACAAAAACAAACTTACAATGGCTAAGGAGGATGGATGAAACATAGTACTACTTTGATTTAAGCTATACAAAGTATGGAAAATGAATGAAGAATTGGACACATATTAACTGGAATGAAGACATGAAGGAAAGCCTCAACTACATACATGATTCAGATATCTTCAAAAAGAAATTAGAGCTATTAATCTTTAAGAAACAAGCTCAAGAATGTGTCGATAGCTTGTTGTAAGAATAGACCCTTATGAACAAAATCTATCATAACTTTTGATATAAGTATCCAAATGAAGTGTGCCACATGTCAAAATGTAGCTATTGAAGAGCACTTTGAGATATGTAAGTGGCATATTTTTAAAAAGTAGGTAGACTAAATTTTTTTGTCTAAAACGAACTACAATCTAAACCCTATCTACAACCTAACAGACTATACTATAGCTATGCCTTATCCCGTAGGTAAGAAAACTCATATAATATAGTTTTTGGACTCCAAGAAGCTTCTTCAAGTGGAAAACCTCTCCATTTGATCAAATACTCAATGGTAGAATGAGAGCAAAGCTTCTTCTCATGCTAATCTATGATCTCCTCATCGATGTACTGAATAATACCTTCTCCATCTATAAGATGCATCTCATCAACAGTATCCACATGAGTACCATAAAAGGGCTTGAGCTTGCTAATATGAAACACATTATGAATCTTAGTAGAAGAGGATAGTTCCAATTTATATGCGAAGCCTCCAATGCACTTCAGGATGATCTTGTAGGATCCATAAAACCTGTGAACAAGTTTGTTACTGGATCCATGCTTCAAACTGGAGTGGTGAGACTTGGGTACTTTTAGCAAAACTAATTCTCCTTCTAAGAACTCTAAAGGTAACTTTTTCTCATTAGCATACATCTTCATTTGATCTTGGGCCTTTCTAAGATTCATCTTACAATAGTGAAGAAGAGTTTGCATTCTTTCCAATTCTTCTTTCCCATGAGGATATATCTTCTCATTAAAAATGATTGCGGGTAAGGGCACCTTATAACCATACATAGCATCAAAGGGTGAAAATCTAATACTAGCATAAGTGGAGTTATCATAAGTAAACTCAGCCAAATACAAGTAAGAACCCATGTATGCTGCACATCATGACAAAAATGGCAAAGGTAAGCCTCTAACCACTTATTTACCCTTTCAAAAATGGCACTTATTTACCCTTTCAGTCTAGCCATCAGTCTATGGATGATAGCTTGTAAAAGGAGCCAACTTAGTATCCATGGAGTTGAATATCACTTGCTAAAAGTTACTTAATATGAACTTTGAATCCCTATCATGCACAATTACCTATAATAATTCATGTAATCTAAAGATCTACTCCATAAACTAATTAGCCACTTATGAAGCAATAAACTTTGTCTTGGTAAGAATTAAATGGATTGCCTTGCTGAGCCTATCCACTACCACATATATACTATTCCATACCTTTTTGATAGTAGGTAAGCCAATAATGAAGTCCATAGTAATATGTGTCATTTTCCCTTAGAAATAGGTAATTGTAATAAACCACCTGGCTTATTCGTGCTGTCTTTATTCTACTGACAAAGCATACATAACAAAATCCTTAACATCTCTACACAATACTTTCCAATAAAAGGTTTTGCTAATCTTATCATTGGTTCTAAAGACTCAAAAATGTCCAGCTAAAGGCAAAGAATACAACTCCTTTATAATTTTTAGCTTAAAAGAAGAAGCAGAGGGAATAATAATCTTGTTATTAAGCTAGATTAGGTCATTTTAAAGCTCATAATGTGAGTTTTTCTCTATGAGACCTTGTTGTAATTTCTGAAAAACATGGTTAAGCTCATCAACTAAAAGATAGAATTCCTTTAATTCATCAATCCAATCACTATGTAGCTCAGTCATCATAGTTGTCCTTACACACCCACATTCTAGAAAGAGAATCAACTACCATACTGTCTTTACTCTTGTATGAGTGATGTCAAAATATTAATTTTGTGGAGTAGCTACCCACCTACATTTCTTAAGAGTGAGATTTGATTGAGTAAGAAAATACTTTTGGACCTTGTGATCACTTTGAACTTTAAATCAGTTGCCATACAAATAATGGTGTCACTTCTTTATCTCATATAGAATAGCCAACATCTCTTGGTCATAAACATCCATATCCATCTCCTTATTTGTAAGCTCATGACTTTCAAATGTAGAAACTCCATGCTGTTCTAGCAAAACAATCCCTATGCCATGGCCAATGGCATCACATAGTATGGTAAACTCCCTAGATAATTTTGAGCATACTAAAATAGGAGTAGAAGTAAGGAGTTCCTTTAACTAGTTGAAGCTACTATCTACAAGTGCATCTCAAAAGAAAGCTTCCTTCTTCAACTTGTCAATCAAAGGAGCTACTACATTGCATAATGCTTAATGAATCTGTGTGATAGAATGATGATAAACCAATAAATCCTCTAATTGAAGTAGTGGTGGTAAATATTGGCCAATTTCTAATACACTACTCCTTCATAGGATCACCCTGTATCCCTTTCTCATTGATAATATGACCCAAGTACTCCACCTTAGTCTATATAAAAGAACACTTTTTCTCCTTAGTAAAGAGTTTACGATGCCTCAATATGTCAAAAACCTTTCTCATATATGAGAGATGATCATGTAGTGTCTTGCTACAAAACAATATGTTATCGAAGAAAAAAAGGACAAACTGAAAGAGGAAAGGCTATAAAATCATGTTCATTGGACTCTAGAAGGTAACTAGAGTATTAATAAGCCCAAAGGACAAACAATATGTTATCGAAGAAAAAAATGACAAACTAAAAGAGGAAATAATGTAAAATCATGTTCATTAGGCTTTAGAAGGTAGCTTGAGCATTAGTAAGCCCAAATGACATCACTACGAAATGGTATAGCCTAGATTAGTTGAAAGACTGTTTTAACTTCATCACCCTCTCGCATATGGATCTAATGATATCTTGTTCTCAAGTAAATTTTGGTAAATAACCTAGTCTCCTTGAGCTCATCAATCAAATCATCTACTCTATGTATTGGATATCTATTCTTCACTATGATCTTATTTAGATCCATGTAATCAATGCACATAATGAAGGATCCATCTTTCTTCTTTACAAACAAGATCAAAGAGGCATATAGTGAAGAACTAGACTCAATGAATCCCATCTCTAGAAGCTCTTTTATTGTCTTGGCTACTTCTTTGAACTCACGTTTAGACAATTGGTAGGGTGGCTTATTGATTGGCTTTGAATGTGGCTCCAAATCTATAGGGTGATCCACTACTCTCTTAGGAGGTCATAAAATAGGCACTTCAAAAAAATCCATGTACTCCTCAAGGATATCTTTCAAAGCTAGATAATTAGCTGAATTCTTGGACTGATCTTCAACCTCTTTATTCAAGTGTAAAACAAAAATCTAAGAGTACCACTTGTACTCTTTTTGAGTTGCTTAATGGTGATAAGCTAAAAATTAGATTTACTAGGGGATTTTTGTAGATGGAAAAGCTACACATCAATGAAAAAATCCATATAAAATTGCAAGAAATCCATAGTAATCTTTCCTAAGGTCATCAATCAATCACATCCCATCTTTAGAATAATTAGGTTTACCTTCATAATTTTCAACCAACTGTATGGAAACTTGTGGGCATATTTGTGTACAGATTTCTTCTTCACCATTTGCTACTTTAACTCTTATGGACTATTGTAAATAAGTGGGAAGACAATGTAACCTATTTACAATTGACTTATTTACAAAACTATATGAGTACTACAATTGTCTATCAAGATAAATACATCCTTTTTGTGAATGGTATCCTTCATACAGAGTGTATTAGTACTCTTAGAACCTATCCAATCATCCATAGGGATGAAACAAATAGTTGCAATATTTGTCTCATCATGAATCCCTTCTAGACCATAAGGAACACTACCACTAGGATCAAAAGAAAAAGTGTCACTATGATGATAAAACTATGCTTGCCCAACTCCCTCCTCAACATCCTCATGTTCAATGGTAGCCATAAATGCATTTGCCTCATCATTATCATCCTCTGAATCTTCACAGACATATATTATGGACCTTGGCTTTTGCATTCTTATACACACACTTTGTTGTGTGATCAGTTGTATACTTCTCACCACATTTGAAACATAAGTCTTTTTCCTTCCTTTCTTTGTATAGGTCCATAGGAATAGAATTTGTATTACCATATTATTGGATTATTTGCTATCCTGAAACTATTTTGAGGCCTTGAAGCGTTGAATGATAGATAAGTTGGCACTTTAGAGCCCCCACTTGGTTCATGATTGCTACCGTAAACATAGCCAACATGTCATTGTTTTGAAACAGTCTTTGGTTGTTCAAAAGTAGGATGAAATATAGATGCTCTTCTATACTTCCTTCCATACCATTCCCCCAAGTTGATGGATTTGAAAAGAGTGGTGGGGTTTTGTGCCATAACATCAAAATAATGAAGGTTCTAGACCATACATATACTTGTGGAGTGTAGCTTCATTACGTATACTCTCTCTATATATAGTGAGATTGAGGAATTGGTTTATATAATTCGACACACTTAGGCTTCTTTTCTCTAGTTAGTACCATCTTTGTACAAATTTCTCTTTTCAATAGGAGAAACAAAGACCTTATTCGTAAGTGTCTTAAATGATTTCCAATTCTCCACTAGTATGTTCTTCTTCTTAATGTATCTCCACCAACTACGCACAAACCCTTCCAAATATAAAGAGATAATGTGAATCTTCATATCATCAGTCCTAGGAAATATATCAAATAAAACTCCAATTTTGAAATCCATTCCTCTAAGTCAGATGGTAAAGGTGACTGTCCATTGTATCTTGCCAAAACTATTTTATCTTTTAACTCCCTCTCATGAAAAGGTTATTGTGTCAAAAAATACAGATCATAATTAGTAGGGATTGGACTTTTGAAATGTGATGTCAGTCTTTCATAAGGTGGCTACGAATATTTTGGAGTCTTCTTGATGGTAAATGAACTTAAGAAACTCACCCATAAGCTTGTGGATTAGCACTGTTTATGCTGCTTAAACATAATTCCTTTGTGAAGTCTCTCCTACTTTATATTGACTATTTGGAATGCCTCTTTGCCCAATAATTCCTTGACTTTGACCATTAAGATAAGGTGACTGAAGTGGAATTGATGGGTCATTTTTTGATTGTGCTTTCTCCATAGCATCCTTGGTTCCCATTTGCATTTGCATCCATTGAGAGAATTGAGCCATAATCTGTGCATTGGACTTTATCAATTTGTCAATCAAAGCCGTCATTTGGGTTGTGGAATTTACCAACTTTCCAATAGAAGACCGTTTGATGATTGGGTTAGACCATTTGCTCAACTCTTGATAATAGCTCTATATGCCTTTGAGTGTGCCTATTCCATATTCACACATGGTATGATTAAGAGCACTAAGTTCTCCTTGCATTTAAGGCTCTTTAGATTTATTTGAGGTGTGTTTTCTAGCAAGGTATCTCTGATTTGTTAGGCATATTCATCCTCGGCCTTATTCTCCCCTTTGTGACATGCCATAGTAGTGCAATCCTGTAGGATCCCCTATCAATAAATTCGCTATAACTTGATCTAGGAAACTGATTTCCAAACTTTTTGGTTCAAAATGGAGCCAAAAATTCCCTCTTCAAGGTGAGCACTAGCATATTATAACAAATTAAAAATAGAAAATTATATAATCCAATCTTTGATGCTGAACTGTCCAAGCATACACCTTGTTTTGACGTATAAGTATCCTATTTCCACTTGTGGGAACAAAAGGGTTATACCTAAGGGCTAATAAACCCTATGGGGAGCTATATATGACATATGGACAATCTGTAGTACCTATGCTTGTATCCTGATAATGAGGATGGTACTTGTAATGATATGTTTATACTTGTAGTATCCCATAATAGACTTGTTTTACCTATTTTGATCTTCAAGAGACTTGAATATTCAATTCTCTTCTTTGTGGTACATGTGAAGTACCTATGTGAGGGATAAAAAAGCATGATAGGCTCCCTAGATGGGATTCAGATAATCAAGAGGTGGGTAAAGTTTCCCTTGAATTGGTTGGTTGCACCTCTTCGGGAGCTTTAATAGTGGAGGAGGGTCACCTTTCTATTGTCCCATTATCTCCCCTGGCATCCACCTTTTTCCTCAATGGAAATCTCAACATGGTAGAGATATTCTACTCTAATCAATCATCATGATATGTATTACTAAAAATATCCATTCAGTTCATTCCATGAGATACAATAGGGTAGGGATTGGCAAAATGAGTAGGGAGAGGATCTTACCATGCAATGCCTCATTGTTTGACTTACCTTTTACAATGGATTTTTATGGAATTTTCCATGAATCAATCAACATCAACAAGGTACATGATTATAGTAAGAAATTCAATAAATCAATTGATTCTTCAATCAATAGGATCGAATCCAATGCTGAAAGCTCAAGAAAAGCTTCTAATTCACTATTTGGATCAATAGAGTAATGCATTCCATAAGTGGGTTGATCAAAACCAATGGAGGACTGAAATTTTGATGGGAATTTTTCAAAATTTAAGTCTCTCAATCAAATGGATGAAGGTCAACCACCCATAAGATAGATAAGAGAGATCAAGAATTGAAGAGAGATACCTTTTATATAGTTTGATGAAGACTTAAATAATCCCAAGTGCTTGAATAAGCCTATTTTTGCTCAATGTTGATGAAATAACCTTCAATCCTCATTTCTTAAATGCTTGAAAGTAATCTTGAAGCCTCAGTAGCTTGAGATTGAAGCCTTGAACATGTTTTCCCCAAATCTTGACTCCATGGAAGCTCTTGAGATTGAATCTTAACCAATCTTACTCGATCTTTGAAATTTCTTCAAAGAGTCTTCACAAGGATAAATCTCAGGGCTAAAATAATAAAGAATCTTCAAGAAATTTGAGAGAAGTTGAAGCTTGAAACTCAAGCTTTCTGGCTATCCATGGACTTTATATGAGAGTTTCAAGAGAGTAAAGGGATGAGAAATAGAGATTCATTTTGGAATTTAGATATTAGTGGCTTGAAGCATACTATGCCAATAATGATTTAGAAGTATCAATTTCAAGAGATGAAGAAATAAAGAAGAATAGAGCTAGAAAATCAACATAACTTTCAGGTTGATCTATACACACGTGGCTATCCACATAGTAGGCAAAATGGTATGGTGCATATAGGGTTTGAAGTCTAGAAGGCCATTATGCATGCCATTGTTGAAGAGAAGAAAAGATCAGTGAAGAAGAAGAAGATCTCTATTGAAAACTCCATGGAAGCTTGATAAAAGCTTGAAGAAAGGGAAAAGAGAAATATCTATTTGAAAAGTAACTACAGTTTTTTTTTCTCATAAGTCCAGTTAATCCCCATTTTACCAAGTTACTTTCAAAATAGCCTGCAATGGATGCATGGCTTGCCATTTTAGCATGGTTTGGCTAAATATCTCCAAGATCTTTATCAGAGCTCCAAATTTAGTCTCTGCTCTAAGTAGAATGCTTGTAAGTACTTGCCATGCATCTCCTGTATATGTTGTACAAGATTTAATGGTGGAAAGTTGAAGAGAATGTGCTTGAAAAAAAGAAAATCAAATTGATCAAAAGACTAAGCTCTAATACCACTTGTCAAGGAGAGAGAATGAGCAATGCGGAAATAGAAAGATATTAGAAGTATAGCATGGGAATGCTGAGTAAGCAAGGGTGCATGAGGAAAGATGAGGTGTGAATGAACTGAAGAGCCATGAAATCCCTAACGCTAGCCCACAGTGAGGCTATATAAATAGCATGGATTTCACTCTCATAGAGAGTGTACCAATTGTATCTTGAATAACTTGCTAAGCAAGATTTTCTTATTGTACTTGAGCTCTCTCTTCCTCTTGTGCACATAGCTTTATACTCTCACTTTGATATTCCAACATGGTATTAGAGCCATCTTTGATCAACTATACTTGTCCTAACTCCATCATGACCTAAGTCCACAAGAAGACCTCTTTATTCTCACTTTATCTTCTTCTCCAGGATAGCCAGTTTTGATCATCTGCCAGTTGAAGGACTTGGGGAGAGGAAAGGAAGAAATATATCTATCAAGTTTCTTTTGGAAACTTTCTTCCCCCACATTAAGGTGTAGTAGCATGGTATATTAGGGGATGACATTGGGCACACATGAGTCAAAATTAGTGTATATTTGGACAACATGGAGTTTAGTCGATTGCTATGAGCTAAGGGTGCACAATTGTGTGTGACATTATGGGGATTTGTTAGCCCCCAAAGTTGGCTATCCAACCCTAAAAGTTTTTCTTGAAAGTCCTTCTCAGCTACTCATAAAGAGCAAAACCCTAACTGTGGGTCTAGTTGGCAACCATAGCCAAAAAGCTTCAAGCTTTTCCACTCCAACTTTAATCACCGTGAAAGTCACTAATAGTGATTCTAATGGACATAAGTTGACATTTCACATCTCAAGTGAGGTAAAAATTTGAGATGAGTGCTTATAGTCACTAATGCTCCATTTCTTAGTCATTATCTTGGTCTAAATTAGTTGTGGAAGATACTTTATGTCCTCAGGGGATTAGGTTTTTTATCTTAAGCATATTCCCTAAATGCTTAACTCTCATAATCTCACTTTGCATCATTGTCACGCTATGTGTCAGCAGACATAAACACATAGACCATTTCCTTCTCTTCATCTAATCTTAGTACACATAAGTTATTTTCAGCCTATTATTCACTTGGATTAAAACATCGTTTTAATTACTTTCACTCGTATTGCTTGCCTTGTAAAGGACTAGATACTATCATTGCCTTGTGCAATCACTAAGTCCTTCTTATCATGGCCTATGTTGATGTAAAGCCTCAAATCTGCAAGTTTGATGGGAGAGACTTCCATCCATGGTAGGTGTTAGTAAAATATAAAATGACAGAGAAAGGTTATTGGCCCTTCTTCAAAGGGACCAAAGCGATTGATCCATCCAATCCTATGGATGTAGAAGATGATGAAAGAGTCCAAGCCATAATAACATTGCAACTAGATGAATCCTTAATTCAGCATATTGACCATCTTGCAACTGCAAAGGAGAAGTGGGATGAGGTCAAAAAACTGTATGGCTCAAGAGGAAAGAATTCAAAAATCTTTCTCAAAATAGAGTTCTTAAGCTTGGGATAAAAGCAAGGAGAAGTGGGGCGAGCTCAAGAAACTATATGGTTCAAGAGGAAAGAATTCCAAAATCTTCCTCAAAATAGAGTTCTTCATCTTGGAATACAAGCAAGGAGAAGACCTAGGAAAGTTCATTTTCCACATGAAGGGTATGATGGCTCAATTATCTTCAATCCAAGCTTAGGTTGTGCTGAAGAAGATGCCATTGTAATACTCTTGGAAGTTGTAAGGAAAGTCTTTTGAACTCATGTTACTACCATAACAAATATACTAAATCCTACACTTGAAGGTGTCATTTAATCTTGTTTGGATGAGGAGAAAAGAAACCAAAAGGAAGGCATCATCAACTCAACATCTACCTCAACAAACCAACTCTTAGTCCATATTGTGGTTACTAAATGTTCCTTTTGCAATAAAACATGGCATATTATAAGCAACTACTAGAAAAAATATCCCAACAAAGTGAAGTGCAACAAATGTAAACAAATAGGGCATATCACAAGTAAACTTCCAAAGTCTCTTGAAGTACCCAAAGAATTAGAGGCCAACTATGTCTCTAAAGCACCGGATGACCACTTTTCTAGTATATTTATATAATATTTCCATAAACATAATTGTAGCCTATTTTATAAAGGCATCCCACTAATTCATTGAGGGAGGGAACCATTTACATTCTATGTAATCCAATGCCACCTTGGCATTGAGGGGTGGTGTTAGAAGTATAGCATTGGAACCTCGAGTAAGAAAGGGTGCATGAGGGAAGGTGAGGTGTGGATGAAGTGAAGGGCAATGGAAACCCTACTAACCCTACCCCACAGTGAGGCTATATAAATAGTATGGAGGTCACTCTCAAGTGTAGAAAGATTGTACCAATTGTACCTTGAGCAACTTACTAAGCAATATTTCCTTCTTGTACTTGGGCTCTCTCTCCCTCTTATGCAAACAGATTTATGCTCTCACTTTGATCTTCCAATAAAATACTAGAAAGATAGGAAAGAACAGAGAGAAGCCATGGAAGATGTAAACAAGGAGGTGAGGTGAGAGAGAGTAATTGTATTCTTG
This sequence comes from Lygodium microphyllum, assembly GCF_053477565.2. NCBI lineage: Eukaryota > Viridiplantae > Streptophyta > Polypodiopsida > Schizaeales > Lygodiaceae > Lygodium > Lygodium microphyllum. Next base: position 73,890,348 of record NC_141138.1, on the reverse strand, counting down.
CCAAAAGATATGAAAATTTACATGCCTCACACCTTTTATACCTATGTCAGTGTGACAAGGTATTCTCGAAAAGTCTATATCAAAATATATCTTTCCAGCTTCTTATAGATTAGAACTAGGGGAAGCATTTGGACGCATAAGGGATCTTCCTTCTAAAAACTTGCTTGTTTGCAAGGATGCACATGGAAAGTCTGCAAAAGTGCATATAAGCTACAAATTAAAAGAGACATTTTTCCAAGTTTCCTAGAGGAAAGTAATGATTATTTTCTTTTTTCCCCAAATGAGTTTGAATCAAGGGAAGTTGCTGATAATAACTTCTACAAGTGTCTAGCTCCCCTTCCATCTAGAGAAGATTGTGCTAGAAGTGTGGATTTCAGGGTGAATGCTAAAATGAAAAAAGATGACACACAATATTTGAGGCTTTAGATTCCAGACCCAAAATGTCAAGTCTATAATGTGCATTTTTCATTTGCTTGTTAATCTAGGATTGGAGGACTTAGATAGCCGCTTTCTAGTATTTCAAAATGAGGACTTCAAGTTCTCTTGATGGGATGAGTTTTAATGAGGCTCATACAGTTTGAGAACATCTTTATGGGCATAAACTAGAAACTTGTTAGGCATTCAACAAAGAAGATTAGGAAGGGCAAAGGCTTATAGTAACATTGAGTTGAAGCTATTGTGAGAATAGAAATGAAGAAGATGAAGGCTACATAAGTAAGAAGGCTGTGGAAAATTCTCCTTTCCTGGAGAAGTTGAAGAAGAAATGATTTTTTAGCACTTCTAGTAGCCATATGACTACATAGAATGAATGAAAGTATATACAACAAGGCATGATTTTAGGACAAATTAGGTATTTTCTATGACTAGTGCTAATCATGCTACAGGATAGACAATGGACCATTTTGAAATGATTTTTAATCACATAACTTTGTACTAGACTACTTAGCTCTTGCATTTTGAGAACTAAAGGTGTCTTAAGCTCCAAGTTTTGAGAGGCCTCTTGTGGTACAAGACAAACAAAAAGGGGATTATTCATGGAGGGATTAAATTGTGGAAGTAGTGTAATCATCAGCCTATTCATGGCTTGATTAAGTAGTGAAGATTTAGGGATTGATCAGGTATTGTTACTACAGTCCTCAGTGAAGACAAGGGACAAATTTATTGAATGAAATGATCAGCAGTCCATCATCTCAAATTTGAAGCAAGGCACGATTGACTAGTGTTCCATTTGATTTACAATTAAGCTAAGTGAGAAGAAAAATAACATAGCAGCATGGTAGAGGCCATTATTGTTTCAAGGAACATAAGGAAACTAAGGAAAGTGGTTGATCGTTTTGGCCACATGGTGGAGCCAAATGTTGACAATATGGTTGCTTCTGTTGAGAGTGGAAAAAGATTGAAAATTTGACAGATTTTTGTTATTTTTGAGGTCTGAATGGTTGATTTTTGATGGATTTAGAGTGATGTTTGGTTGTTAATGGAAGTGTTTGAGAGTGTTTTGGATGATATTGATTATGTTTTGGAAGCTCATGATGATTCTTAGTAGAAATATGAGGCTCTGTGATGTTCTGATAGGTCCTGATTGGTTCTAATACCTTTTGTTTTGTTCTGATTTTCTTCATGTATAAAGCATGGATTGATGATTGATGAAGGTTGAAGTATTTTGAAAGCTTATTGAATAGTTTTTGATAGTTTGGAATGGTTTTAGTATAAGTTATGAGGATTTGCTGTTCTCTGATGACCTTCTGTAACCCTCTGTAGAGCCTCTGTCTCTACTCTGTTCCTGTTCTGTTCTGTTCTGTAGACCTTCTGTAAGTGTTTTGTAGAATGTATGTATGACTTTGGAAAAGTTTTCTAACTTTTGGAAAGGATGAATCTAAGTTCAAAAGAGCTAAAACAAATGGAAGAACTGAAAATTAAAGAGAAGACTGAAGTGACAGTGACAATAGTGAGCTATGAAGAGACACTGTAGTGGATTTGGTGCCCTTTCATACCTCCCATACCTCTTGGGAGGTGCATCCATGACCTAAGAGGGATGATTATGAGTGATTATTGAGCATTGTAGTGAGGATATGATGTACTATTGAGAGAGAGAGAGAGAGAGAGAGAGAGAGAGAGAGAGAGAGAGAGAGAGAGAGAGAGAGAGAGAGAGAGAGAGAGAGAGAGAGAGAGAGAGAGAGAGAGAGTTAAATATAGTCAATTCTATCAAAATAATGTATCTTTCTATGAGAGATTAAGAGAGAAAACTATGAAGACAATGAAGATGAATACTATGTGATTTATTTCCATTCAAAAGTGGTGTATTCATTTGTGTTCTTTTTTCTATTGTGATCGATTCTTTGAAGATGTTGAAGATTATGGTTGATTCTATCAGATTAGTGGGAGATATCTACTATAATGCTGCATGAAGATTTACTGTTTTCCTTGTTTTGGTCATCAAAAGAATAAAATAAAAGCTTGTTGATGTTATACGATAGATTTTTTTGCAGTAGAATCCCCTTTTCCTTGGTGTTCCTCTTGGGGCTCCATGTTTTTGGTGCGCAGCCAGGGAAACTTGCCATCAACAAGCATTAGAAGAGGCTGAAAATGAAGGAAATGACATTGCTAAGAAGAGGAGAATTCAATGGATGCTTCCATAGTTCCTTCTTCCATTGAAGAGTTGGAGATTCTTATTGCCAAAGCCACTTTCCACAAGAAGTTCATCCCACAATGGTGGAAACACATTACCATCATGATGCATGCTCTATGTGGTGGACTATTTCCTCTTCCTGTTGAAGCAGTAGAAACTTGCATCTTGATGGTAAATTGTTTGGGAACAAACTGAAGAGTAGAAACAGAGAGAACCATTCATGGAAGATTTGGCATTTATTGAGAAGTTTCGAGACATTATTAAGTGGGAGATTGTGAAGAAGCTTCAGGAGTCATGGTCAGTGGAAGTTCATGAAAACAAGAAGAAAAAGAGTTGGAATTTGTTAGTGGATGCTCAACAGTAAGATATGTGGGATGATTGGTGCATTGACAATCTTTTGTTTGCCTGATTAGCAACCCACTGGAAGTTGATAGACAGAGTGTTTCTCACAACATACACTATTGAAACTATCAAAAGCTCGCATTATTATAATGATGGCACAACAATGATCCTAAGAAAAATGAGTTTTGATACTTTCAGAACGGAATATCTCCCCCTCTGTAGTGGTTTGAAAGCTGAATTCAAAGAAGTTGAAAAGAAGGAAGTAGAAGAGATGTTGGCCAGAGAATCCTCCAAAGACTGAAGTCCCTGTCTTATTATATTCTGTTGAGTACAAACCAACTGGTTGGAGCCAACTCCTGATGAATGATGCAATCAAGAGGCAAGCGCTAGAATGAGTCCAAAGGTATGTGAGAAGAGAGAAGGAAGAATCAAGGCTGAGAACAAGCTCGTAGCAGAAGCCTCCTTTGACTCCCTAAAAGCACTCTTTACAGAAGTCCCCATGGCGACTCAAGGTCCCCTTCCTAGTCAGATTCATCCTGGAAATATTGATGATAGGCCAACAAATGTAGTCCCATTGCCAATTTTTAAGGGAGAGTACAATGAAGACCTTGATCTTCATGTAGCAGAGTTTATGGTAGCATGTATGGCTAACAATGCTAGAACCCCTGAGCATTGGTTAGCAATATTCCTCGCCACTTTCAAAGGCACTACATTTCAATGGTATGAGAGACAAGCAGCATGAACTTTTGGCACATGGAACAACCTGAAGTTGGGTTTCCTCACTAAATTTAGGCATGAAGGTTTTGAAGAGCATATGCGAGAGGAGTTCATGAGCCTAAGTTAGTCCTCTGGAGAAAGAGTAGAAGCTTACGTCTTGCGAATGGAATCCATCTTGAAGAGATGGAATAACCATCATTTGGACAAAGGTATCCAAAAATGAGTGTTTCTTAGAGGCCTACAACCAGAAGTTTGCAAGTTCGTGGAATTGAAAAGACCAGTCAATCTGCAAGCTGCAGTGGAAAGTGCAAGATTGTATGAGGAAGTTGAAGCAAGGCTGTCAATGACTCCAGGAAGAGGAGTCTTATCTCCTCCCATGCCAAGAATGGTATACCCACCAAATGCAGTACCAAGGACAGTTCCCTACCCCTATCCCCAGATGTAAACAGTGCCGCAATATAGTGCACCTAATCCACTACGGTCGCCACAGACGACAGCGCCTCAAATGATGGTTCAACCACAACAACAGCGACCTCAAATAGTTCCTCCAATGGTGACTCAACAATAGTGGAACCCTACCAACTAGAATCAACAATCCCAAGTCTCAACAAAAGCTCTGAATCAGAACTAGAACACAGAGGACCCTCTGGATCAACCCAACCAATGTATGCAGTAATTACAGAAGCTTTCCAAAACCCTACTACAAGTACTTCAGGAGGTGAAAATTTGAAGGACTAATTATCCAACTTAGTCACAAGTATCAAGAAAGAGCTTATGGATGTGATTATAGAGCAGCTACAAACGCTGAAGGTGAATACTGCTAATATATCCACTCCTGCAGGAGCCGAGAGAGATGTGATGTGTTCTAATACATGGTGTGGAAAGTGCCATCAAGTGGGATATTTAGCCATTGAATGTACCCAAAAACCAACCATTCTTGGAGCCTTTTGTTCCTATTGTTTGCTAAAGAACCATACAGAGGATATTTGCTCTCTGAAAGAGATGCATGAACGAAGAAGAAAGATGAAAACACAAGATTCAACTTGCTAGAATCCAAAATGACAACGCAAGACATTGGACCAAAGCCTAGGGAGTTTGGTCCTAATTTTGATCCAGGGAGGTTTCCCTCTCAAAGTTACAGAGGATGACAGTCTGGTGGTGGTCAGGGATCCGAGGTGGAATGCTACAGATGTGGAGAAAAGGGTCACATATTCCCAAATTGTCAAAACCCTAGAAGATCTGTGGATTACAAGCCCTTATACAGCCGATGCAAAGGAGAAGGCCACACTGCAAAGGACTATCCAAGTCGAGCCCCTGTAAAGGCCAATGCCACTAATAGCCAGTAGAAGGCATAAGAGCCTGCCTCCAATTTGGTAGAGTTAGAAGTTACCACTGTCACACGCACCAAGAAGAAGGAACCAGTTGTCCAAAAAGAGAATAATTCCCTTGCCAAGACTGTGAAGTTCAAGCTGCCAATAGAGGGACAGAGCAGTACATGACAGAACAGTGCAGTACATAGCATTGTAGTGCCATAGAGAGTCACAGAGATAGTCCCAGAGGCAGGACCAGAGGTTTAGGAGATAGACGATACATAAGCACCTCCAAAAATAGAAGAAGTGCCAATGCTACCATTTCTAGAAGAAAAAGGAAAGATGAAAATGGGTGTAACTCCATTCCCTAGCGGGCTGGAGAAGCCTGTGGATCCTATCAAAGAATATGACTTGGTAAAAGACTTAGACACTTTTAAACCAAACTTAACATTTCGACAGTTCAGATGCTATCTCCCAGATGTCGAAAGAAATTTAAAAGCATCTTGACAAGAAGATGCGGTCTAAGGATTGCTCCCCCAATAACAATAAAGTTTAATGGAGTCTTAGAGCCTGTACAGGAAGTAGATGTGGCTAACGCCTTCCTAGATCCTGGAACCCCAGAGATTAGTGTATGGATAGAAGGATGCTTTATTTCAGATGCATTGATTGATGGAGGCTCATCAATAAACATAATGATGGATGTGACAACGAAGGACTTAGGTTTGCAAGGAATTCAACCTACATAGTGGCTTATCAGATTGGTAGACCAAAGTAGAATTAAATTGTTGGGCATCCTCCCATATGTAAAAACAACCCTTGCGGGAAAAGATTATTGGTTGATCTATCTAGTGGTCAAATGAAATTCTTATGGGACCTCATATCCTCTACTGTTGGGAAGGCTTTGGCTTTTTGAAGCGAGAGCCAGGATAGACTGGTTTAAAGGAACCCTAACCCTAGGCAAAGGACCCAATAAAGTGGTGTTGAAATTGTATGGATCGCAAAAAGGCAATGGATCCACATCCATCGAAGTAATAACTGACTCCTCCAATGAAGTAACAGAAGGTATATCAGGAGACGAAGAGGCTATTAAATAGATATTTCCCAAGAAAACAGAGGCACAGTCCCTAATAGTGGGCACTGTAAGCCAACTATCGAGAGAAGCAAATTCTTTGTCCATGGGAGAATACCTCCTGCCTCAACCCGAATTGACTTCTGAAATCACCTTTGACAACGAAATAGAAGCATGGATGTACTATTCTCCCTGTTACATGGTAGTCGTAGAGACAGAGCTAGAGATAGAGGCAGAAGTAGAAGCAGACATAGAGGCGGAGGATTTGTTCTTCTCCTACAAAGCCTCTACAGAAGCAGAGATAGAGCCTTAAGAGAAAGAGGATGAAAATAATAAGGCAGAAGAAGAAGCAGGTTATGAAAGTGCAGTTGAAGAAATTTCTCTGTTAGCAAACGATCTTGTTGATGTCCCTACAGAGACCTTAGAGGCCGAAGATATCGGGGTGTTGGATGGAATGACCATGGTTCCATTTGGGTTGACCAATGGCATCTTGGATGGTTATGTATTGAGCTTCTTTCTCTATCAGTTGTGCTTGTGCTTGGTCTCTTCTCTTACCCCCGAGACCCATTACATGCATGACTTCTAGACCTATGAGATGTCTCTTGCCTGACAGGTACTTGGTTTGACAGTTTTTGGTACCTTCTTGCCCTTGGACACTCATTGTTGGATGTATCTTGCTACCTGGAAATTGCAGTGACATATGTATTAGTGATTGCTTCATTTTGGGACAGTTTTACATATTGCTACCATTTATTACAGCAAGCTGAAATCTGTAGATTTTGAGCACTTCTATGAGGGTAATGTTTACTATTTGATGTTATCTTGGTCATATTTGGTGGACAGGTGCTTCTCTTGGTAAAATCCACCCTTTCAGCCAGTTTTAGCAGTGGTTTTAGTGCATTTTTTGCTAATTACAAAAATGTGCAATTTTACTTTTTTACTTTGATTTAGGATAGTAAGATTGGTCATCTGAAATTGCCAAGTTGGATGGTACCAACTATGGGTATTGGAAGTCCCAAATATGGCAGGTTTTGGTGCACAAGTTGTAAATTAGACCCTTATGTTTCAAGGGTGTCAAACCTGCTGATATGGAAGATGATGTTTGGATGGAAGTTGATGAGCTATGCAAGTCTACCATTATTTTGTCACTCTCAGAAGAGGTCCATCATAATGTTGTTGAAGATGAGAATCAGAGTGCATGGGATTTATGGGAGAAGATTCAGGAGCTCTATGCGCACTAGAGTCCTACGTCACAGATGTATTGATTGAAATAACTAATGTACCTTCACATGAAGGAGGGGACCTCCCTTTCATCTCATTTCAGTCAGTTTCATGCTATCATGAAGAGTCTGTTTTGTTACAGTGTATTGAGTTCAAAGATAACTTGCACCCATTGTTTCTTCTTGGCACCTTGCCTGAATCATGGGACGTCTTTCGTACGGCCATATGTATGAACAAGCTTGATGGGCTGAAAATGAAAGATGTTGAGAGTGCTTTATTGACTGAGGAAATCAACATGAGTGATGGGACTTGAAATGGGCTGGCACTGGCTATGGCACTAGCCGGACCTCATGCTCATGACACACACACCCTCACGGCCTCGCGGACCAGGAGCGTCAATCTAATGCTAAAGCATAAACTTTCCTAAAGCTTAATCTATGCGTTTATAGTTTATAGTCCAACGTCTCCCATCCCATAAGCTCCTCAGAGGGATAACCCTTACACATTGGCAATGCCACGATCACACACATGGAGGCAAACTCTCGGTAAAAACACCGCAGCCCCACTGCAGCTCTCCTACATCGCAGTGATTAGCCCCTTGATGTGCTGCTCAACATATAACACAACCGAACACAAATTCCTCTCTTTTATATTTCTCGTATTTCCAGGAGATGTACCATGTGTCCTTACTTAACAGTCCCTTAGGAAACCGACCCTCTATCCTACGGCAAGGGATAATCTCACACTCTCAATCGTGGGTCAAATTCCTAAGAAAACAATTGCTACGTAGTCCAAGGGCTTTTCCTTTGATACCTTGAACCATGCATAGTGCATAATGTGAATGGTTTAGTGCACAAACATAAGAAAATCAGCATTGTGCATCGTGCAAAACCAATCTTTTCATGATTTCCATGCTAACGTTTATGTAATGAGAACAGACACCGAGCCTTAGCTCATGCTGCCTTTCCCTTTATTTTAGAACAACGGCCTATAGGCATGATGTAACACATAAATTAGATTTTAATTCATATTTTGACGCTCAACCTCCCCTCTCACTCTACCGTTTAATGTTTTGCATTTGTTGATAGGTGAAAAGGTCATTTTATGTATATTTCCTTATAAAGAAAGCGATAAACACATACGAAAATATAGAAACGAGGGTAAACCAAGGCCAACCTCGTTCTCTACCTTCATTATACATTGCACAAACACACATGTAATTTTCTGGAATTTTCCTTTTACAGTTTCCTAATTTTCTCCATTTAAAACCAATTTTCACCATTTTTTGGTAATTTTCCTCAATTTTCTTCAATAAAAAATGATTAAAAATAAATATTTATTGTGGGCTGTGGCCCTCAGGTTCCTTGATAGAAAAATTTCAGGTTTTATTGATGTTATATCTCATATTTCTCATTTATTTTGCAAAAAAACCCCATTTTAGCCCTTAAACGCGTGTTTTACGGGTTTTATAACATTAATTTCAACCATATCGCTTATGATTTTCTGATTTTCAGATCATAAAATATTGAAAATAATAGAAAACAACATCATAATGCATAATCAGCCCATGGGAACAATGTTTCATCAATCAAATAGCATAAAAACTCATTTTTCCTTCATAAAATTTGAATTACCGCTTAGGCTTTGTGTCTCGGGATCTCAGTTTTGGTGCAGAACTGCGGGTCAGCCCACATTCAATGTCTAGCATCTTCACAATCAGCAATCTTCATGTCTACAAGGATCCGGAAGCAATCCGGTCCCAACCGGACAAGCTTTCCTTCACCATTCTTCATTTTCCTCTTGCACACAAGAACAACCCCTTAGGGGAGAGAGAGGGAGGAGAGCGAAATATTAGAATTGGCTCTCTTCATTCAGTCCACCATTCTACGGGCAAAGGGTGGTGATAAGATCGGCCAAGAAGGAGAAGATCAGCCCCAATGTTTGTTCCATGGGGTATTCACAGCCCACAATCATGATGAGAGAGGAGAGAGAGCGAAAAATGTGCCGTTTTTTATCACGCCATGTCTTCCTTCTCTCTCCACGTTTTTGATCAAGAAATGCATGAAATTTCGGGGGGGGGGGGGGGGGGGGGGGAGGGGTGTGTGTCAAACTCCAAAAGGCACTACCCCTTTTGGTGTCTCAAATGTCCACCTTTTCATATCTTGACCATTTGTTGGCTCCTTCTTCGTCTGGGCTCCGATTTGAGTGCTGTAAATTTCTGTGCATCTTGCTTGATATCCTGCACTATCTGGCAACTTCTGACACTCCACATAGTAGTCGAAAAAATCATCAAAAATCAACAAGTGTCGCTCGGGCGCCTTTTAAGAGTCGTATTTCACTTGGTGCTTAAAATCGTCCTAGCTAGAGCCGCTGCCTTCGATGTTGAATATTTTTCCCCTAAATTCCGGATTTTTTGGCAAATTTTAGGTACATCTCCGGCTCAAAAATCCACTCTCATCACGGGATAGGTGACTCAGCCCGTCGAATCCCACAATAGATCTGCACGAAACAACCAAAGGAAGCATCAAGCTGATACAAAATAGATACACACTAAAACATAGCACAATGCTCACCCTAACCCCTGACAAAACCAAGGCATGACATCCACAAGGAGCAGGCCTAGCATAATCTGATAAAAGGTCCAAAGCTAGTCACTAACTAATTGCTCCAACACGGCCAGACTAAAAAGAACTATCAAAGAGGTCACCCTAAGTGGTGGTCTGAACTACCTACCTCACTAAGGACAACACAACCAGGAGCTCCTACTAGGCGAGGACTCCTATAGCCTGATCAAGAAGTATTTTCTTTGACCACATTTCTTCTTTTAGGGTTTTATTTTCCCCATACTCGGGCATTTAAAAAGGAGGGAGCTGAGCATAGTGACCCAGGGAGAACAAGGCATTAGCCTCAGGACCTGTCTCGGTACCCAAGAACCTACCAAGCCCTCGCAAGGCGACAATCCTTTTCTGACGCTCACTTTTATTTTTGCTCCAACCTTCCTTACTTTCTCCTTTTCCAGCAAGACGCCACCCCTAGGAAGACAAGGCATCGGGTCTGACTTGTCCCCAAGAACCTACCAGGCCTTCTCAAGGCAATGATCAACTGCTTATAAATTTCCCTTTCTTTTCTTTTCTACTTTGATAGGGGTTAGAACCCCTTTTTACACACATTTGTATATATTTATTTTCCTTTAAGATATTCAGATTTTTATCATCATCATTATTTTCTTCTTCTAGCAGGCTTCTCTAACTGCCTCACAACTAACAAGAACTCCGAGAACGGCTGTCTAGCAGCCTAGCAGAACAGGGTCACTAGAACTCCTTTCTGAAACAGATCTTTTGATGTCTGGCAATGTCTTTACAGGAGGCAACAACTACTCAGACCTCCCTTAGCTATACCTAACCTAAACATGGGACTTCATGCCTTGGATGCCGGTCCCCAACAAGAAAAGAAAATCCCCTACAAGTACACATACACATATAGCATAAAACACGGTACTCATAAAGGAGAGATAACACCTAGATAGGGCCATGAGAAGCTTCCACGCAACAAAGGCTCCTTCTAAGCTCTTCTTTTGAACCTGTCTAGCACAAGACTAAACAACAAACTATTAACCGCACCTGTACTAAACAAACAACTGGCCCTCTTGGCCTAACGAAATCAAACAGAATAGCACCTACACATCCCTCCTCGAAATAGTACAGATATACAATAATATGCTCCTTTCCAAGGAGGAAAAACAGGGCTCATAGCCCTAAACTAAATGCATAAGGTTATGACCCATCCCTCCTGCATATATAGCAAGAGACATACGCATAACATGTTGTCTAATCAGCCTATGAGTCCAGGATAATAACGGTAGATTGGTCTCGGCTACTCTTTGCATCACCCATATCAACCATCGTATGCCATATATAGCATGCTCTGATAACATTCCCCACAAGCGACCAGGTCCTGTCTCATTATTGATAGCAATGTCCAAACTAGGATCACAGTTAAAGAAAAGGTCTTCTTCATAAGCAAGATTTGCCAGTGAATCCGCAAACTGATTCTAGTAATGTGGAATCAGCTAAAGTGACACTCTCTCAAACTCCTCAAGTAGGGTCATGGCAATTCGATGATACATACAAAGGATGGGATTCCACACTATGTATGTTCCATCTAACTGATTCAAGATCAACTGGGAATACCC